>NW_028171027.1:0-12500 GCF_963971535.1 Notolepis coatsorum | reverse complement strand
CTTGTGACTGCAACTTGTTCCTGTTTGCGGACGACTCAGCCCTGCTGGTCTCTGACAAGTACAAGTTACAGGTTGAAAAAACCCTCAGCTCGGAACTAGGCAAAATCTGCATATGGCTCGCCGATAACAAACTATCATTACACATGGGCAAAACAGAGTCCATTCTCTTCGGTTCAAATAACAAACTCAGCAAGACCGATGGCTTCTCAGTTACAGTGGGTGACAATATTGTCACAAGGAAAGATGAAATTACCTACCTGGGTTCCATCCTAGAGGCTAATCTTTCCTGTGACAAAATGGCATCCAATGTAATAAAAAAAGTCAACCAACGAACTCAATTCTTGTACCGGATCTCCTCTCTGGTAAACAAGAATACCCTGAAGACTCTGGCAGGAGCACTCATTCAAGGGTACTATGACTATGCTTGCACCTCATGGTACCAAAGCACCTCAAAGGCACTAAAAACCAAATTACAAACATCTCAAAACAAACTAGTCAGACTACTGCTTGACCTTACTCCTAGAACCCACCTCACCCCTGCCCACTTTGACAACCTAGGATGGCTTAGAGTAGACGACAGAGTACAGCAACTTGCAATGGGCCTGGTCTACAAGATACACTACACGACCAAGGTACCCATGTACATGTCAAAATACTTCCCAAAGGTCAGTGAATACCACGATCACAACACCAGAGGGAGCTCCACAAATCATGTTAAACCCAGATTCGGCTCAAACAAGGGACTAAACACGTTTCGCAATTATGCCACATCAATGTGGAACGCCCTACCCAAAGCTGTAAAGGAATGTGAATCACTACCCACTTTCAAAAACGCTCTCAAAGAACACCTACGGGAGACTGCATGCAGATTCGGAAATGGGCATGGTTTATATCAGATCATTTCTCTTTTCTTTTTCATCCTTTTATTCTTTATAAATTATTATAATTTCTTTCATAAGTTATTTTACGTTCAATTCAGCAAATGTATTTAACCTAATGTAGCAGTCTGGAAAATATGGTATATTATTCAGAACTGCTGACTGTGTTTATATCCCTTTTTGTACACAAAGACATTCTAACTAGTGTCATTGATTCACACGAACAATGACACAAACGCCCCGTCCAAAGAGCATGTGAATACGGATCATAAATGACAGTATTGATTCATATTTTACAGTGCGTCCCCCTTGTGACTGGCAGGCGGGACCAGCAGGGGGCAGTAGCAGGCAGAGAGTGGCGGAGAGAGCTGAGAGATGATAAAGGGAGGAGCCGAGCGGAAGTCGTTCTCTTCTCGGCAGTGAACTTGACCACGAGAAGTCACGTCTAACGGGGGAGCTCTAGACAGCCCCGTTGCTGACGTTTATGCCGGAGTGCCCCGTGGAACAGTGACGGGTGATAGGAAGTACTGGCTAGTGGATACGATATCCTAGCAGTACCAGTGTTATGATATTATGAACATTAAGTGCAGAGTCGGGCACTAAGAGTCGAGTTATACCTAGTTACAGTGAGCGGTATAGGTAGCGTGCGGCTAAGGATCACAGTAGCATTGCTCGTGTTATACCTAGTTACAGTGACGGTATAGTCTGCGTGCCAGAGACGTACGGGACATCCAAGCAGTCTGCCCGGGCGTCAACAGCTGTCTGCACCGGAGAGCAGCAGCACACCTGCTCCAGGCTGCCTGCAGGACACGGGGAGTTCTTTACCACCAGCAGAGTTCGCCCAGCACCAGCTCAGCCAGCACTGCCTCTCTGCTATAGCTCCGCCTGCTAGCACCTGCGGCGCGAGTGTTCGACGCCATCTTGCCACCAGGACGGTGGTGGAGCGGCGCGGCCGCCATTTTGGTAGAGTAAACATTAGGGCTTCGGCGCCCAGGATCCTATCGTACATTACACAGTGTGTCGCAGCCTACGGGCGAAGCTGGTGTTTGCTAACCACAGTGCATAGGGGTACCCCATAAACATTACATGCCGGCATTAGCATAGGGCTTTTGTTTTGGTAATTGTGGGCCCACACTTTTGGTTTTATTTCCTTTTCTTTGAGCGTGATACAATGTGTGTGTAATACTACTTTCCCATCTATTTAACCCTTCCCCTCTTGGGGGTAAACGTAACGCTGCCATATAAGTAAAGCCTAAGAAGAGGTATTATTATTGGTACTAGCCCAGACGTGGGTAATGAGTCAAGTATATTGAAGTCTACAATATCTGGGTCTATTAACTTTGGGTCTGCAATACCCGAGTCTATACTGTGTGGGTGTACAATATAAGTGTTTGCAAGGTATTGAATTACAACTTGAGTAATAGTAGAACTACCTTCCGTGGACCCATTGCTATTAAATATTTGTAGATGACCAGTCTTTAAATAACAGTAAAGGATGTAGATGGGAGTCTTGTGTGTGTGTCTTTCATTATTTCTAACCCTAACCCTAACCCTTTGCTACGGGTAATATATGTAATCGTAACCCCTTGCTATTCTACCTTTTCCATTTCCATTGTAAGGGTTCTGGTCGTCTCACATAAGGGAGGGTACTGCTTGCGGGGGGAACCCAGTTATTTCTCTACCATCCGGTCAGTAGGTGTGGGAGGGAAAAGGGGCAACTGTGGAGGGTGAGGGTGTGTTGGGGAGTACTGCGGACTACTCCAGAGAGAGGGAGGAAGACCAGAGTACCGGACCAGGTTTGTAAACCCTGGGCCTCATTCACCCCCACTACCAGCCTCCAGTTGACGCTCCGGACCCCAAAGACGGAGGTGCAGCTGGCCAGGGTGCTACTGTGTCTCGCTACCTATTGACCGCACCCCACAGTTCCCACGAAGCAGGGATAATCCACCCTGCTACATTTGGCGTCACGAACAGGATCAACATCCTACTCCACTCCCTTGTAAGTGACGACCCAGAGACCTGAGATGTCGGACAACGACACCCCGAAGCCCGATGCCAAAGCCGGGCCGTCCCGGGGGACGCAAGGAGGTGACTCGCCGCCCCCGCTCAAAGAGGAAGAGGGGGGAGCCGAGACGGTGCAGACCTTGACCGCCGAAGTGGAGTTCCTAAAGGGTCAACTCCAAGACCAGGCGGAAGCCCTAGACCACCAACACGAACAACTGGAGCAGGCCAGGCACCGAGAGTCGCTTGCCTTGGCCCAAGCCATGATCCAACAGCTTCCTCCAGCGCCCCTCCCGGTGGTGTACGTCCAACGAGAGCGGAAGTGCAGCGAATTTGGAGGGGGGAAAGAGAGAGGAGAGCCGCTGGTGGACGACTGGATCCGAGACATGAAGGTGCATTTTCGGAGCAGCAGAGTGCCCGGTGACGAACAGGCGGAGTTCGTACAGCAGCATCTAAAGGGCGCGGCTAAACGGACAGTGCGCTTCGTGCTAGAAGGGACCGCCCCGGAGCCGGACGCCGTGTTCCGGGTGCTGCAGGAGACGTACGGAGACAAGACCTCGGTCAGTGAACGCCTGAGAGAGTTCCTCGACCGCCGACAAGGAGATGGCGAGACCGTGAGGGAGTTTGCGTATGATCTACAGGAACAGATGCGTCGCATACAGGGCCGGGAACCCCAACGAGTCGCGGATCCTGCCGCCCGGCTGCAGGAGCAGTTTGTGGTAGGCCTGAAGGATGGGATGCTGCGACGGGAGATGAAGAAGTCCATAAAAGAGAACGGAGAGCAGACGTTTCTCGAATTGATGATGGCGGCGATAGACTGGTCGGAGGAGGAGATGGTCCTGCCCCCCAATAGGGGTGGCGCCCAGGCCCTGGTCCACGCCGCAGCCGCAGAAGGACGAGAGGCCCCGATGAGCGGAGACGCAATACAAGGAGCTTTTAAGCGGCTCTTCGCAGGACAAGAGCGGCTGGACGCACGTCAGGAGCAACTCTTCCAGGCCGCCTGTACGTTAATGCCAAGCAAGCAGTGCAAAAATGCTTCCGCATTCGTCACCGCACGCTAGTGCGGTAAAGCGCCCTTCTTTTCAGACAAATGCTACCGTGCGTGCACCGGCGGCGGCGTGCTCGCTCAGGTGCGTGCGTGCGCCGGCGTGCTCGCGCGAGGTGCCCGCGCATGCGACACGAGCGGAGCTCAATATATATAAGTCACCGCCCCTAAATTCAGTATCTAGCAATAGCTCAATTGGCAAGGACACATGGCTGTGGATCCTATGGCTTGTTTGCTGGCGAGTTCGAATCCCATCGAAAATATTTTTTAACGTGATTTTTTTTTAACGTGTATTCTTTCGCCGATTAAGGTTAGGCATTGTTTCGGAGTTGGTTAAGGTTAGAACGGTTAAGTTTAGGCGCTGTTAAGGAGCTGGTTAAGGTTAGAGTTTGTCAAAGAGAATGGCAATATAATTTCTATGGTTAAGGTTAGGCATGGTTTCGGAGTTGGTTAAGGTTAGAACGGTTAAGTTTAGGCGTTGTTAAGGAGCTGGTTAAGGTTAGAGTTTGTCAAAGAGAATGGCAATAGACAGCCTATTTCCGCGCGACCTGGGCGCTGGGCGGCGGAAAATGAAAGGCGCATTACTGCATGCCACTACGGTAAGTTTTTGCACTGCTTGCTTGGCATAAAGCTACACGCTTCCAGGCCGTCCAACAGACGCGGGACGCGACCCAGAGAGGCGGCCCCGGACGGCGACGCAGAGACGACGCGCCCGCCGCTAAGCGGGAACTGCCCCGCCGGGACGAAGAGGGCAGGTTGATTTGCTATGCCTGCAATCAGCCGGGCCACATCAGCAGGGAGTGCCCCCGCCACGCCAGCGAGCCCCACCCAGCCCCTGCCCCCACCCCCGAAGTTCCGGGCTCGTCAGGGGACCGACCCGGATCCCGAAGGGCAGTCAACGGCGTCGTAACCGGAGTCGCCGACTCGGCCGCAGGGGGCACTAAGACGCAAGACATGGGGGAATGTCTCACCTTAGACGTCCAGATTGACGGGGTCGAGACCTGCTGCCTCTTCGACACCGGCGCCGAAGTCACCACCATGTCCGAAAGCCACTTCCGCAGACACTTCCCGCGGTCGCGGTTGACCCCCTCCAACTGGATCACTCTCTTCGCCGCCAACGGGTTGGAGATCCCAGTGGTGGGGTGTCTCTACGCCGAAGTGAAGTGCCTGGATATGACATTTCCGGGGAAATGCATATTCATACTAAAAGACGATCCAGGCCGAGTGGCCACAGGAGACGCTATCCCGGGACTTCTGGGCATGAACGTGCTCGGCGGGGTAGATGGCCTGTTCAAGGGGATCAAGGGGATGCGGCCGGCGAGCCGAAGACGTGTCGACGCGGGGAGCGTCGCCATCCGCCGTGTGGTCGCCGCCATGGCCCAGGAAGCCCGAGAGTGTATCGCCCCGGGAAGGATGGGGTACGTCAAAGTGGCCGGCAGGGAACCAGTGGTCATTCCCCCGCACAGCGAAGTGGTCGTCCCAGGCCGTTGTGAGACGACAGCGGGGATGCGGCGTCCCGTGATGATAGAGCACACGCCGAGGGCCAACCTGCCTCCCGGACTATTGGTGGCGAACGTGGTGGCATACGCCCGACAGGGGAGAGTGCCTGTGCGGGTGTTGAACCCGACCAACGTCGAGATGGTGCTCCGACCCCGGGCCAGGTTGGCAGAGATCCACTGCCCCCGTCAGGTACGGCCTAAGGAGAGAGTGACCGTGGAGGAAGTGGAAGGAGGCGTCCGAGTGACGGCGATTCAGACTCGGGACCGCCCGCCAGAGGCGGAGCCGGACGGGAAGACCCGCGGGCTCGCCGTGGACGTACAGGCGAACCTGCAGGATCTCACACCGGCCCAAGTGAGTCGGCTGAATCAAGTATTGGAGAAACACAAGGCGGTGTTCTCCGTTGACGACGGGGACTATGGTTACACAACCACGGTCACACACTACGTTCCCACTGGTGACGCACACCCGGTCAAGCAACGGCACCGCCGAATACCGCCCCACGTGTTCCAAGAAGTAAAGAGACACGTGCAAGATCTGGTGGACCTGGGTGTCCTGGTAGAGAGCTGCAGTCCGTGGGCGTCACCAGCCGTGATCGTCATAAAGAAAGACGGCTCCGTGCGGTTCTGCTGCGATTACCGCCGCCTAAATAACGTGACACACCGGGATGCCTACCCCCTACCTCGTATCGAGGAGTCCCTAGACGCCTTGGGGCAGGCCAAGATCTTCTCCTCGCTCGATCTCACCGCCGGCTACTTCCAGGTGGCGGTGAAAGAGGAAGACCAAGAGAAGACGGCTGTCACAACGCCCTTCGGCCTCTACCAGTGGACTCGTATGCCCTTCGGACTGTGTAACGCACCAGCGACGTTCCAGCGGTTGATGACCGCCGTGCTGGGGGACCTGGCCTTCGACGTCCTACTCGTCTACCTAGACGACGTCTTGGTGTTCGCCAGCGACTTCGAGAGCCACTGTCAGAAGCTGGACCTGGTGTTTGGACGGCTTCGGGAGCATGGACTCAAACTCAAGCCCCGGAAGTGCTTCCTTCTGAAGACCGAAGTCAAGTTCCTGGGACACGTCGTCTCCGCGGCCGGCATACAGGTCGACACCGACAAAGTGAAGGCGTTGGAGGACTGGCCGGCGCCACGCTCAGCGAAGGAAGTGAGGCAGGTGATCGGGTTCCTGTCCTATTATCGGCGGTTCGTGCCCCACTTCGCCCAGGTGGCCCAGCCACTGCACGCCCTGATGGGGAAAGAAAAAAAGGGGTTCGCCAAGGGCCGGCCCGAGGCCTTCAAGTGGACGCCGCAGTGTCAGACGGCCTTCGATCATCTGCGGCAGTGCCTCTTGACACCCCCGGTGCTGGCCTACCCCGACCTCCAGCTCCCCTTCATAGTGACCACCGACGGGAGTTACTTGGGACTGGGAGCGGTACTCAGTCAGGAACAGGAGGGCGTGGAGCGAGTCATCGCCTTTGCGAGCCGAGGCCTGCGTGGGTCCGAAAGGAATGACCAAAATTATAGTGCGTTCAAGCTGGAACTCCTCGCCCTGAAGTGGGCGGTCACCGAGAAGTTCAGAGACCTCCTGATGTACGCCCAGTTCACCGTGATCACCGACCACAACCCGTTGAGACACCTCGGCACGGCCAACCTGGGAGCAGTGGAGCAGCGGTGGAACGCTCAGCTCGCGGAGTATGACTTCGTGGTGCACTACAAACCTGGTCGACTCAACCAGAACGCAGACGCTCTGTCTCGCATGCCGATGCGATCAGAACCTGAAGTGGAAGACACTGAGAAAGACTTCCTAATGATAGCCGCGGCTGGCACCCACACCCGTCAGGGTCTCCAGGAACGGGCCGTTCCATTGTCCGTCCCCGCCCCAGTCGCCCGCGAGGGCTACGTCATGGTCCCAGCGGAGGAAGTGCGGGCCCTGCTGTGCCCTGGGAGACCGACAGAGACGCGGGAGGTCTCGAGTGTCGGCGCACGACGGATAGCGGCACAGAAGGGGAACAGCGGATATGACTGGGCGGAAATGCGACAGCTCCAGGCGGACGATCCCGAGTTGGGTCCGGTGTGGCGGGCGGTGGCACAGGGGGTCCCCCCCACTAAAGTACAGCTGAAGGAAGGAGACCCGAAACTCCGCAAGTTATACGGGCAGTGGGAACGATTCCGTCTGCATCAGCAAGTGCTGTTTCGGCGCGTAAGCGATCCCCGGGATGGAGAGGAGGTTCTCCAGCTGGTGGTGCCCACAGCCCTGCGAAGGAGGATCTACGAGACCCAGCACGAAGACGCGGGACACTACGGGGGACAAGGGACGGTGGTCCTGATGAGGCGAGGTTACTACTGGATCGGAATGGCAGAAGAGGTGAAGCAATGGGTGAAGCAATGCAAGCGATGTGCATTAGCCCGCGACGTGTTCCCTAAAGCCCAGGCACAGATGACCTGCACTAACGTGACGGCACCCATGGAGGTCCTGGCCATGGACTTCACCGTGTTGGAGAGGTCGGTGGGTGGCTATGAGAACGTACTGGTGCTGACCGATATGTTCACCAGATTCACTATTGCCGTACCGACCAAAGACCAGACTGCGAAGACCACCGCCGCTGCCATCATCAAGTACTGGTTCGTGTACTACGGTTGCCCTGCCCGACTCCATGCCGATCAAGGGCGAAATTTCGAGTCGAGCGTCATCAAGGAGCTCTGCCGACTGTATGGGATTTCAAAGAGCCGCACCACGCCCTACCATCCCCAGGGGAATGGGCAGTGCGAGAGATTCAATCGGACAATGCACGACATGCTGCGTAGTCTGCCCGCAGAGAAGAAGCGGGACTGGAAGGAGCACCTACCCGAGTTGGTACTTACATACAATTGCCACGAACACTCCTCCACTGGATACTCTCCCTTCTACCTGCTCTTCGGGAGGGACGCTAGGATGCCCCGAGATGTCCTAGGGGGCAGAGACGTCATTGAGGAGGGGGCGGCAGACCTAGATGAGTGGGTGCAGAGTCACCACGAGCGACTAAAGGCCGCCGCGGAGGCCGCTGAGGCCACGGCGAAGCAGGCATCCCATCGACGCAAGAGAATTTACGACAGGAAGAGCAGAGGTGCACTCCTGCGGGCCGGAGACCGGGTCCTGATACGCGACCACCGAATCCGGGGCCGTAATAAGATACAAGACAAGTGGGAGCCTACGTCATATGTGGTGGTTAAGCAGAGCCACGAAGGGACGCCCGTGTTCACGGTCAGGCCCGAAGCAGGGGGTCCAGAAAGGACCGTGCATCGAGACCAGCTCAAGACCTGTCCCTTCCCGGCTTCTGACCCGGAAGTGCGGGGGAGGGCCCCTCGACAGATCCCGGTGGCACCGCGGAGCTCGTCCGAATCAGACATCGGAGGTGCTTTCGGGCACCGGCGGGAACCGCATCCTAGGGCGTGTAACCACCCCGGTCCCCTGCGGGACGCCCCTGAGGAGGCCGTAAGCGCCGAGTCAGAGGTGGAGTCGACCCCTTCAGGAGAGGAGGGGGAAGGCGGCGGAGACGGAGTCGAAGAGGAGGCCGCGGGCGGTCCATCGATGGCCCCGGAGGGTGAGGCCGTGGTCCAGGACCCGCCGACAGACACTGAGGAATCCGACACGGAATCGGAGGCGGGGGAGGTGGAACCCCCCAGAGTGGAGGCCGCTCGGCCCCAGAGGAGCACCAGGGGTCGGCTACCCGCTCGGTATTGCCAGGACTACGTGCTCAAGAGCGTGTTCGCGGAACAGTGTGTCCAACTCCTGAGGGAGTGTGTAAAACTGTTGGCATAATGTGTAATTGTCAACCGATGTGTGAAACTGTTGGTCTCAGGACCGTTTTCATGCATGCGTTTGTTTTTGTTGTTTTGTTGTTAACTTGCAGAGGACTTAGCAAGTTCAAAGTGGGGGGAAATGTAGCAGTCTGGAAAATATGGTATATTATTCAGAACTGCTGACTGTGTTTATATCCCTTTTTGTACACAAAGACATTCTAACTAGTGTCATTGATTCACACGAACAATGACACAAACGCCCCGTCCAAAGAGCATGTGAATACGGATCATAAATGACAGTATTGATTCATATTTTACAGTGCGTCCCCCTTGTGACTGGCAGGCGGGACCAGCAGGGGGCAGTAGCAGGCAGAGAGTGGCGGAGAGAGCTGAGAGATGATAAAGGGAGGAGCCGAGCGGAAGTCGTTCTCTTCTCGGCAGTGAACTTGACCACGAGAAGTCACGTCTAACGGGGGAGCTCTAGACAGCCCCGTTGCTGACGTTTATGCCGGAGTGCCCCGTGGAACAGTGACGGGTGATAGGAAGTACTGGCTAGTGGATACGATATCCTAGCAGTACCAGTGTTATGATATTATGAACATTAAGTGCAGAGTCGGGCACTAAGAGTCGAGTTATACCTAGTTACAGTGAGCGGTATAGGTAGCGTGCGGCTAAGGATCACAGTAGCATTGCTCGTGTTATACCTAGTTACAGTGACGGTATAGTCTGCGTGCCAGAGACGTACGGGACATCCAAGCAGTCTGCCCGGGCGTCAACAGCTGTCTGCACCGGAGAGCAGCAGCACACCTGCTCCAGGCTGCCTGCAGGACACGGGGAGTTCTTTACCACCAGCAGAGTTCGCCCAGCACCAGCTCAGCCAGCACTGCCTCTCTGCTATAGCTCCGCCTGCTAGCACCTGCGGCGCGAGTGTTCGACGCCATCTTGCCACCAGGACGG
Source organism: Notolepis coatsorum (assembly GCF_963971535.1). Lineage (NCBI taxonomy): Eukaryota > Metazoa > Chordata > Actinopteri > Aulopiformes > Paralepididae > Notolepis > Notolepis coatsorum. The sequence continues at coordinate 2,349 of NW_028171027.1, read as the reverse complement.
TGGTGGAGCGGCGCGGCCGCCATTTTGGTAGAGTAAACATTAGGGCTTCGGCGCCCAGGATCCTATCGTACATTACACAGTGTGTCGCAGCCTACGGGCGAAGCTGGTGTTTGCTAACCACAGTGCATAGGGGTACCCCATAAACATTACATGCCGGCATTAGCATAGGGCTTTTGTTTTGGTAATTGTGGGCCCACACTTTTGGTTTTATTTCCTTTTCTTTGAGCGTGATACAATGTGTGTGTAATACTACTTTCCCATCTATTTAACCCTTCCCCTCTTGGGGGTAAACGTAACGCTGCCATATAAGTAAAGCCTAAGAAGAGGTATTATTATTGGTACTAGCCCAGACGTGGGTAATGAGTCAAGTATATTGAAGTCTACAATATCTGGGTCTATTAACTTTGGGTCTGCAATACCCGAGTCTATACTGTGTGGGTGTACAATATAAGTGTTTGCAAGGTATTGAATTACAACTTGAGTAATAGTAGAACTACCTTCCGTGGACCCATTGCTATTAAATATTTGTAGATGACCAGTCTTTAAATAACAGTAAAGGATGTAGATGGGAGTCTTGTGTGTGTGTCTTTCATTATTTCTAACCCTAACCCTAACCCTTTGCTACGGGTAATATATGTAATCGTAACCCCTTGCTATTCTACCTTTTCCATTTCCATTGTAAGGGTTCTGGTCGTCTCACATAAGGGAGGGTACTGCTTGCGGGGGGAACCCAGTTATTTCTCTACCATCCGGTCAGTAGGTGTGGGAGGGAAAAGGGGCAACTGTGGAGGGTGAGGGTGTGTTGGGGAGTACTGCGGACTACTCCAGAGAGAGGGAGGAAGACCAGAGTACCGGACCAGGTTTGTAAACCCTGGGCCTCATTCACCCCCACTACCAGCCTCCAGTTGACGCTCCGGACCCCAAAGACGGAGGTGCAGCTGGCCAGGGTGCTACTGTGTCTCGCTACCTATTGACCGCACCCCACAGTTCCCACGAAGCAGGGATAATCCACCCTGCTACACTAATATTCATTAGGTAGGACATCACCTCCCATTATTGTTCCTGCCTGTCTTCCCTCTCCCTGTATCCAGCCTCTTTGGTTACACCAGCATGGCAGAGATGGTGGCACATGCTGGGAGGGTTGGGACGTGACATTGGCTCCGGTCGTCTGGTAATCTGGAGGTTCCTGGTTCGATTCCTCCCGGGCAGCGTGTCGAAGTGTCCTTGAGCAAGACACTTAACCCCTAACACCTTGCATGGTTGCCTCCGCCGTTGGTGTGTGAATGTGTGAGTGAATGGGTAAAAATGTGAGGAACAAATTGCGCTTTGAATAAAAGCTGCTATATACTGTAAATGCAGTCAGTTTACCATTTTCATATACCGGCTAGCATAAAACCTCAATTAAAAGCCGAGTTCCATAAAGACATCTGTCCCTTCCACCGGCCAGGTGTGACTCTACACGTTTCTGCAATCTTTGGTGACGGACCGACAGATGGACGGACTTCTAATAGCTGATGGTTGCGGCAGAAAAAACATTCGGGACATTTCACTCTGACGTCTGCTTTAAACACAGATAAAAACAGACGGCCTGTTAGCACGAGGGACGCAGGGCTGTCGACTGATGTTCCTGGAGGCGCCGTAACGCTGTGCAGCCCGCCCTGTTCCTGTTAGGAAACGCCAGGTGTTGGACCTCTTTCCTTTCATCGATACATCAACGTCTTCCGTGATTACGAAAGGAAGAAGAAAAGAAAACATTCGGTCCTGTGTTCGGCCACCTCCACTGGAGACGAGACTGAATTATAGGAAAATAACAACTCTGTGAACCGAAAGTGACATTTCCAAACAAATACGATTTTAATGGGCTTCTTTTGGGGATTCCATTCCAACGATTTTCAAGTTGCAAGACTAAATTCCATGCCCAATAACTTTGGAATAGCAATAGAATAGAATAGAAATACTTTATTCACCCCTGCGGGAAATTTGACACTACAGATCGCTCACAGTAAACAGTAAACATTTAGGTAGTCAAAAACAAAAGCGTCTGTCTACCACCACAGAGACAGTGGGATCGAATCCAGCTGTCGTGCTTCCGGGTTGGCCGACCGTCCATACTAACACAATTGGTAGTGTTAGTGGGTGGGAAACCCGGCGAGGGTGGGTCCTGGTCGTTGTAAACAGCGACTCCTACAGTTCGGTCGGGGCGCCTGCACAGGAAGGAAAAGGATCTAGGAGAGGTAGTATGACCTTCCACGCGTTACACTCTCCCAGTGAGAGTCCGCACTGCCAGGTGAAAAAGAAGTGGTGGGCTGGGTACACATGTGTCGGAGGAAGCATGTGATAGTCTCCGCC
>NW_028171028.1:0-9377 GCF_963971535.1 Notolepis coatsorum | reverse complement strand
AGAGGAGAGAGGAGAAACAGGAGCAGAACAGGGAGGAGAGAGGAGAGGCAGGAGAAACAGGGTAGAACAGGGAGGAGAGAGGAGAGAGGAGAGAGGAGAAACAGAGTAGAACAGGGAGGAGAGAGGAGAGAGGAGAAACAGGAGCAGAACAGGGAGGAGAGAGGAGAGGCAGGAGAAACAGGGTAGAACAGGGAGGAGAGAGGAGAGAGGAAAGGCAGGAGCAGAGCAGGGATGAGAGAGGAGAGCATGGAGGAGAGAGGAGAGAGGAGAAACAGGGTAGATCAGGGAGGAGAGAGGAGAGAGGAGAGGAGAGAGGAAAGGCAGGAGCAAAGCAGGGAGGAGAGAGGAGAGAGGAGAGGCAGGGCGGAGAGAGGAGAGGTAGGGAGGAGAGAGGAGAGAGGAGAGGCAGGGAGGAGAGAGGAGAGGTAGGGAGGAGAGAGGAGAGGCAGGGAGGAGAGAGGAGAGGCGAGGCATGGAGGAGAGAGGAGAGGCAGGGAGGAGAGAGGAGAGAGGAGAGGCAGGGAGGAGAGAGAAGAGAGGAGAGGTAGGGAGGAGAGAGGAGAGGTAGGGAGGAGAGAGGAGAGGCAGGGATGAGAGAGGAGAGAGGAGAGGCAGGGAGGAGAGAGAAGAGGCAGGAGCAGAGCAGGGAGGAAAGAGGAGAGAGGAGAGGCAGGGAGGAGAGGCAGGGAGGAGAGAGGAGAGAGGAGAGGCAGGGACGGTAGAACAGGGATTTGAGGCGGGATGCTTTGCAGGGTGATGATGATGACAACATGAGCATAAATCAACGTGTGCTTTGCTGCAGTTTAGTCCTATGTATAGGTATAGGTTTAAGCATCCGTTACATGTTAGATTAGATACAATTGAATTTGATTAAATTAGAGTACAAGTACAGTACAACAAAAAGGTGTTTGGCATCCAACCAGAGTGCAAATGTAAGAGTAAAGTGTAATAGTAATATACAATGTACAGGAGATTAAAAACTCTGTATAAAATATATAAATTAGTACTACTGAGTCCGAGGACGACCTAGATAGATAATATAGTGCTAATCGGATGTATGTACAGAGTTGTAGTATTAATATGTACAGTGATACAGGTATAAAGACACTATGGTAGTAAGTCATACTATTCAGCAGCGTAACTAGTAAGAGTAGGTAAGGGATATTATGTACATATATAGATATAGTATCTACAGATATGTAAAAAGGAGTATATGCAGGTATGTACAGACAGATGTGGATAGATATATATATATATACGGTAAGAATAAATATATATATATACGGTATATACAGCATTATTGTATATGCTATCATACAGAGTTATTTGCAGGTGTATAGTAGGTATATAGAAGTATTATGCAGGTATATTCAGACAGATATGTATATATATATAATAAATAATATACGTACATGTAGCTGTACTGTAACTGTAACTGACAACTATAGCTGTCGATGTTCTTTGTGGCGGGAACATAGGTATTCTATATACAGTGATGATACCCATGGGGACATTAACGTGTGTTGTCGGGCCTTATAAATTGATTTGATTTGATTTGATTTGATTTGATTTGATACCGGTGGTGTTCAGGCTCGACACGGTTCAAAACAAACAAATTCAACTGTCCACACAAGCACAATTTCAATAAATAAAAGATATTTATTAAATATAAGCACAACAGTCCGATGGGCAATTAGAGCAGTCGGATAACAGTCCAGGGTCAAAACACGTATCAGGCTCTCATACAAAAAAGGGAATGTTCAATACTCAGGGTTTGTGTTCCGGTCCAGGGTCAGTTTCACAAGGGGGTTTCTCAGCCAGTCCAGGGTCCAGTACCACGACCACCTTCTCGCTTTCTCCTCTCCTTACAACTACCTCTCACCTCACAAACTCCGTATATCGCTCTCTCTCTCTCTGCACTCTGCTCCTTCCTCACCTCCACTCAACATTACTCTGTCTTTCCTAGGGTTTTATGTTATGTGTGTCTGGTGTGTGTGTGTGTGGGGGATGTGGGTGATCACGTGGTGCACAGGTGTGTTCTATCAGTCCTAATCAGCTCCCTAATTGACTCTCCTCTGCCCGTGGCAGTAGTATCTCCCTTCCTCCACGTAGCCATGGAACGGGGGATGATATCTGCCACAATACATATTTAAAAGTGATGTTAATGTTTTTCTTTTTTTTTACATAGCTGTCTTAACAGTTGAAGGCCTTTCGGGATGCAAACACCAGTAAGCAATTGGAACCGACATAGAACCAAGAATCTTACAGAATGTAAATCAATGCGTTTAGAGCAATGGAATAGTGGATATTCTGCCACAAACATTCCCCAAACAACCTATTTTCATTGAGGACGGATGAACTGTGTTTGAACACCCTCCCCCAGAAAATGCACAAACCATTAATTAAAACGCTGTCAAGCAAGCAGATGAACAAACAAAGGGTAGGAGTACCCTGCACACAGCCCAGCACGTCCTCTAATGCGTCATCTGCCACAGACACAAGGGTCCTTGAGATGAATGACAAAACAATAATAGCAGCGCAGGTCAGACAAAAGACCCCCGACTTAGCAGTGGATTTAACAGCCTTCCTGGCCTGTGTGTCACGTAATAAAAATATTAGAAGAAAATCTATTTAGTCCTCGTCCATCTCCTGTGTGTTGCCTGCCTGCCTGTCTGACTGGATTGGATTGGATGCCTTCTCTATATGAGATTAGGAAAACATCCAATCTCTTCATGAGACCACATTGTCCCTTTGTTGTAAAATCATCACTGAATACAATCTATCTCAAACCCTGCCCTCTTTTATTGATCCTCCAATAAAAGGCTTAACTCCAAAATGTGTTTAGAAAAAAGCGCTAACGTGTGCCCGGTATTTCAATAGGTGACCACACCCGCTAACACATTTTAAGATAGCTCGTACGTTTTAAGATAACGTCAGCTAATAGCGCAATTAACTTAACAATCACATTGTTAGATTAGGTATCTTTTTTCTTTCTTTCTTTCTTTCTTTCTTTCTTTCTTTCTTTCTTTCTTTCTTTCTTTCTTTCTTTCTTTCTTTCTTTCTTTCTTTCTTTCTTTCTTTCTTTCTTTCTTTCTTTCTTTTAATTAAACATTTTAATGATGGATATACTGTATGTCATTTCAGAATGAAATGACATACAGGGCTTCTCTGTACTTCCGCCTGTGTGACACAACTAATCCTGCGAACCTATCATGGTCGCTATTGCCCAACTAGCCACATTGTCATCCAGGAAATGCTAACTGCTCACGTCATTTTTTATTTCGTCAGCTATTTTTTTATTTTAGTTTTAGTCTTAGTCATGTCGCAAATGCTCTTTTTCGTTTTCATCATATTTAGTCACCTTTATCTATTTTTTTGTTTAGTCAACTACAGGTCTGAGCATTTTTCGTAGGAAGAAAGAGGAGAGTTTCCTTTTCTGTATGGTGCTTTATTTCCAGCTCAATATGGGGTTTTACACGTTGATGATTATAGTCAAGTTAGACCGCGCTCACAAGTTCTCACACTGGGTGCTGTAATCCCATAAAGTTCAGTATATCAAAGCAGGGTAGCCGGACCAGCACTCACATCTGTGAGTGCTGGTCCGGCTACCCTGCTTTGATATACATGTTGATGATTCCATTCTCATACACAACACAGCTACCAGCTAATACAAATACAAATACGCTATAGCTTCACAACAACAACATAACATCCGGCCCGTCCTCCCATATCTCCCGATGTGTTGCGGATAAAGGTTCCGCACGGACAATTATGTTTGTTACTTTCCTGTCGCCAAACGAGTTCCTGTTAGCTAGCAAGTAGCAAGTAAAATTTAAGTTGATGTTGAATAAACGTTTAGCAAGATTTTATTTTGCAAACTACATTTTGTGTCCTCGTTTTTAGTCAATGACATTGCATGATAGGGCTGGGCAATTAATCGGAAAAAAATCGCGATCTCAATTCATAGACCTATGCAATCTCATTTCTAAGTTATGACGATTTTTTTTTAATACAACAAAATTGTTGTAATAATTTTTCTTCTTTTTTTACTTTTTACTTAACTTTTTAGATGATTTTATTGAAAAAAAATAAGAATCGTGATCTCAATTCTTAGAGAGAAAAATCGTGATTCACATTTTAGCAAGAATCGCCCAGCCCTATTGCATGAATAATTTCACATGATCTCCATTAACTCATTGGACGCCACGGACTTGAGCATCGTTTGTTCCTACCACGCCAACGCTCTAAAAGATAGGAATAAGTGGCAGTGTTTGCAAGGCTATATATATATATTCTACTGTATATTATAGCTATGGATACAATACTATAGCCCATTTGACATCAACTATCTATCGTTCAATATGTGAAAAAGAATACATTTTTTCATCAATACGTTCGCGTGTTATACCGCGGTGAATATAAGTATAGTTTTAGAGTGATCCTGTCTAATCCCAGAAAACGACGATATGCAGCTAAACGTGAATTTCACTAAAAGCGTTGGCGTTTCTTGCCTGGACACGCTACTATTTCCAAATCAAATGTATATAATAGGTATTATGTTTCATCATGAATGCATGAAAGGGGGGGTGTCGTTTTTTGATGCTTTGATCGTCACCAACGGCATACGTTGTGGAGTAACGTTTCACACACACGTTGCGATCGAGGTGAAATCATGGTTGGATCAAAGCAGGATTGATATAATTTACTCCTTACCTTCACTAGGAGGTACCCCAAAAAGAATATTCCAATTGTCTGATCGCAAGTCCAAGTATTGGTGTCCATCGTGTCGCCAACACGATGATGATTCCCTATGTTAACCCCGAGTCTGTGTGCCTGTAATGAATAGAAATATCGAATAAAAGAAATAACGATGAAAACCCGACTATACTCTGGTTTTCGGGGGTCCTGGTGCTCAACGCATGGCGAGATAACCCGACTATCCTCAGGTCTGGCGCTGATTGAGTTAACGTGAAGTCTCGTCTCGTTTTTCGTCAGGGCAAAAAGCTCCATTGACGACCATATTTAGTCATGATTTTCGTTGACTAAATTAACACTGCAGTGAAGGAAGCCGTATGTTCCAGTCTGTCTCTCCAGCTTTACCTCGGACGTCTGCGGAGAAACGAGCTGAGTGTCTGGAGACGAAGAGCTTCAGCTCCTGGTCCAGGTTGCAGTCAATGAGGTTGGTGTCCCACGAACGGATTCCTACACAGCAACACAACAAGGAACAGGAAAGAACAAAGAGAAGGGATTAGATCATTGATAATTGATAATGATTATTATTTAATTTGTAACATATAATATAACCAATAGGGCAAACTGACCCTCATTTTTCTCATTTTATTTATTAAAATTGTTATCATATTTTATATTCAGATATAAAGTTCATATATCTTATCTTATCTTTTTTTTATCCACTTTTTTCTCCTCCTTTTTTCTATTTTTTCTCCCATCCCAATTTAGTCGTGCCAATTCTCCCCTCCCCTGTCTTGATCGTTGCTCGCATGTGCCCCCCACTGGCCGGTTGTAGGGAGGATAGAAGCCTTGCATCACATGTCCCCTCCGATACATGTGGAGGCAGCCAGTCACATCTTTTCACCTGCCAGCGCGGACTCTCATTGGCGAGGAGTAACGTGTAGGAGGCTCACACTGCCCCCGCCATTTTCCTGACTTTGCTGTGCAGGCGTCCCCCAACCGACCTGTAGGAGTCGCTGTTCACAACGACCAGACTACCACCCATCGACTTCCCTCCCGCTGACTCTGCCAATTGAGTCAGTATGACGGCCGGCCCAAGCCGGAGGCAACGCCGACAGCCGGATTCGACACCGGTGTCTCTTGCGTTGGTGACGAGCGCAACGTCCGCTGCGCCACCCAGCCGCCTTATCTTATCTTATCTTAAAAAGTGAAAGGATAGATAACATTCGGCCACTAGATGACGCACTAGAGCACCAGCATGTCATTTATCCAATCAGGTGCATTCTAAGTGGAGTAATAGGAAGTAGGGAGGGGATACATGCAAACAACATGTAAATAACAACATTCATTTTGGATCCACCCACTTTTTTTTTTCATGAATCAATCATTTTTTGGGGAGAAAATAAATACTTTCATTCTGCACCGTTCTAAAAGCTCTGTGGATGTATTCTTTAAAAGAAATCTTCTACATTAAATGTCATCTGTTGCACCTTTAACGTCGCACCGTGCAGCCTGTGTTGTGCTACCTGGCAGTGACTCAGCACTATCCCCAACAGATTTCACATCAACAGGTCCAGACTTCATATATAGTCTAAGTATTATCCATAAATATATATATATATATATTTGGGCAGATCCCCATGTCTCCACATCATTGGATAAGCCCAGATTAAATATGTATAGGAGTAGTGTTGAGAGAAAATCCACAAATGGAAATATCTATACAGCTGCTGCATTTCTATTAGGTCACGGGCAATTCCCACTATAGCCTCCTGCTGAGTCATAAACCAAGATCATTGTGTTTCACCCCCTCTCTCTCCTTAATGCTGACTCACGTGCTTCATGATGACGTAAGGTACACTATAAGCTAATGTACGTAAATGACTTAACAAAAAGACTTGGCTTCGTTTAAACCAAAACTTTGAGCGGCTTTGTCCATAAGTGTAAAGTTAAAACAACAGCGTATATATAAAAGACCTTTTGTTTGGCAAGTGCACTTATGTAAGCTCAATATTGTAAATAAACGTATAGATTTTAATGTCAGTTGATCTCAGAACCTGCCCTCCTTTCTTGATCCTCCAATCGCAACTCTCCCACAACTAGGCCAAACCAGGGCCAAACCAACTAGGCCAAACCAGGGCCAAACCAACTAGGCCAAACCAGGGCCAAACCAACTAGGCCAAACCAGGGCCAAACCAACTATAGGCCAAACCAGGGCCAAACCAACTATAGGCCAAACCAGGGCCAAACCAACTAGGCCAAACCAGGGCCAAACCAACTAGGCCAAACCAGGGCCAAACCAACTAGGCCAAACCAGGGCCAAACCAACTAGGCCAAACCAGGGCCAAACCAACTATAGGCCAAACCAGGGCCAAACCAACTATAGGCCAAACCAGGGCCAAACCAACTATAGGCCAAACCAGGGCCAAACCAACTAGGCCAAACCAGGGCCAAACCAACTAGGCCAAACCAGGGCCAAACCAACTAGGCCAAACCAGGGCCAAACCAACTAGGCCAAACCAGGGCCAAACCAACTAGGCCAAAACCAGGGCCAAACCAACTAGGCCAAACCAGGGCCAAACCAACTAGGCCAAACCAGGGCCAAACCAACTAGGCCAAACCAGGGCCAAACCAACTAGGCCAAACCAGGGCCAAACCAACTAGGCCGAACCAGGGCCAAACCAACTAGGCCAAACCAGGGCCAAACCAACTATAGGCCAAACCAGGGCCAAACCAACTAGGCCAAACCAGGGCCAAACCAACTAGGCCAAACCAGGGCCAAACCAACTAGGCCAAACCAGGGCCAAACCAACTAGGCCAAACCAGGGCCAAACCAACTAGGCCAAACCAGGGCCAAACCAACTGGGCCAAACCAGGGCCAAACCAACTGGGCCAAACCAGGGCCAAACCAACTGGGCCAAACCCAAAACAAAGGGTGTGGCAATAAAGTTGCCACAATGCACGACACGGATGAGGCGGTTTGACGTCTCCATGGATCAATGGACCTGTCTCAAACCCTGCCCTCTTTTCTTGATCCTCCAATCACAACTGTCGCTTACCTCGGACAAACCAAGTTTGTCCGAGGTAAGCGACAGTTGTGATTGGAGGATCAAGAAAAGGGGCAGGGTTTGAGACAGGTCCATTGGCACACGGCTGTCAAGATAACCTGCCACAACTATATTGACGCTTGTGAACAGAGTGAGTGCATTGTAGGGCTGACCCATATTAGTCGAATAGTCTCGACTAATATAATCGATCGAAAGGAGCCGCACAATTTTTTTTTTAAATATTATTATAATTTTTTTACATTTTTTTAATTAAAATGTTGTATCATTCTTTCCAAAAGAAAAGAGGCCTAGAAGCGTGGCTAACGCTAATGGCACGCATACCAGAGGCTAACTGCCTAAGAAAACAGGCACAGAGGCACTGAAAGAGGATTTCATAATGAACACACTAGACTAGACAAATATCAAGATGTATCCATCAGTGGACCAATTGCATGCTTTTGCAGAGGACAAGAAGCCTTCAGTCGACTCCTTCAGACATTAAGCACCCCCACAGCCCAAATGGAATGATACAAAAAAAAAAAAATTTAATTATACTTTCTTTTTCAATATTTTTTTTTTCTCATAGTCGACTAATAGTCGACTATCGGCTAATTTCAGCCAATCAAAGTCGACTATTCAAATCCTTAGTCGGGGACAGCCCTAGTGCATTGTATTGATGTGAAGTGTCTCTGTTAGATTGGAAAGTATAGGCTGAAACGCTTTTCTGAAATTGTGAAACAGAAGAAACTGGTGTCACGTATGTTAGGCTATAGCATACGGTATACAAAATAAACCATACATAAACCGAGGTAGGCCAACCATGACAGAAAATGACCTCCAGAACAACAGCTATCTTCTCAGAGGAGGGTCGCTGCAGGGACAGAAATCTGATCAAACAGGGGTCCATGGCTTGTTATTATCAATCTGGGGATCCTTGACGTAATTAAGTTTTAGAGCCAGTGGCCTAGACTATATGGAAATCAATAGCCTATACCATACTCCAATCAATTACCTATAATAGGCATATGATATGACGCCTTTATTTTAAAGGAACACGCCAACATTTGGGGAAATGAGCTATCCTTAGCACAATGAATGGAAGCGGACATGACCGGTTAGCCTTCGGGAGAGGTGTTAGTTGGACAATGCCTATAGGATAACCGGTCATGTCCGCTTCCATTCATTGTGCTAAGCTAGGCTAACGTGCAGCCAGATAGCTTTCCACTGAACACACAGAGAGGAAACTGGTATCTATCTTCTTGTCTCTCTCTGGAGAAGACGGTACGGTAAGCTAATTTCCCAAAATGTTGGCGTGTTCCTTTAAGGCTAAATGGTAAATCACCTATGCCCTATTTATTACCCAAAAAAAAGGCAATGTTGTGCATTTGTATTTACTAATGCAAGACAAATGGGCTAAGGCAGAGAAGGACCCACAGTCATCCTGCAGCCCTCTGCCTTTGTTCCTGGGTTCCTGTGTGCCTTCGCCCACCAACCAAATAATGTCTTCCTCCTTGTCAGTCAACCTGAGAATCCGGCCAGTGGTGCTGCCCGTGCTGACACATGCCCTGTGTCTGTCTATGGGATTCTGAAACGCCCTTTTCAGTTTAAAGAGCGTTCCTTACGACTTTCCGTAGGGAC
>NW_028171029.1:27500-55159 GCF_963971535.1 Notolepis coatsorum | reverse complement strand
TCATGAACATTGGCAAGCTTTTCATTTTTGCACAAAATGAGTTCCCTTCTATCACTAACATTATTTTATAAGCATTTTTGGCTGAAATAAAGTGAGTTATATAAGGTTTTTAATTATTGTGCAATAACACAATAATAAAATAGACATAAAAAACAGGTAATAAGAAGACATAAGATGTGCATGATCAAAATTGACATGCTAAATTCCTGAGAAGGCACTGGGTCCTATGTACACTACTATGCAATATACAGTTTTAACTCTGTCATTTTGCTATACTTACTATATCTAAACTATACTATACAAGAGCCACATCTGTTCTTTCCTTAAAGCGACAGTCCCAGTGTTCAAGCCTTTGCAATAACAGCGATAAATGTGCTTTTCTGAGACGGTAAGCTCAGGGTGTGTTCTTCTTACCGGTGTCAGTTTGCTCTCCTGTGAAATGTATCGTGGTGTGGTTTATACCCCATAATAATAATAATAATAATAATAATAATAATAATAGCTTCATTTTATATAGCGCCTTTCAAAAGACCCAAGGACAGACACAACATACAAAGTGAGAAATGAGGGGTTAAAGGCCAAGTTGAAGAGGTGGGTTTTGAGCAGAGTTGGGGCGTTGCGGAGTTCTGCGGGGAGGGAGTTCCAGAGGGTGGGAGCTGCTGCCACGCTGAAAGCTCTGTCCCCGAAGGTCCGCAGTCTGGTTCGGGGGATGGAGAGCTGACCAGTGTCCGTGGATCGTAGGGACCGTGACTGAGTGTAGGGGTGGAGGAGGTCAGTGAGGTACTGAGGTGCCAGAGCGTGGAGGGACTTGTAGGTGAGCAGGAGGGTTTTGTAGGTGATGCAGGATTTGATGGGGAGCCAGTGGAGGTGGATGAGGGTGGGGGTGATGTGCTGCCAGGGTTTGGTGCGGGTTAGAACCCTGGCAGCTGAATCTTGAACATACTGGAGCCTGTCCAGGGTTTTGCTCGGGACCCCGGACAGGACCCCGTTGCAGTAGTCCAGGCGGGAGGTGACGAAGGCGTGGATGAGGGTCTCAGCTGTGGTGTCGGGAAGGGATGGTGATGGCCACTACATTTTATTTCAGATTATGTCTCAGATAGTATGATAAGATAAGATTAAGATAATATATTCCTTTATTGAACTCCCTTGGGGAAATTAGGGTGGCATAGAAGTATAGATAGATAGATAGATAGATACCGTATTGAAATTCAGGTATCCAGTAGCTATACAAATTTAAAATGTATTTCAAATGAATTGCACATTGTGCAATGGTGGAGGGGGAGGTACAGGTATGCGCAGGGTAATAGAAGAAATACATAAATATGTTCAGACTAAGGTTGCGTAGCAAAAGATCAGACCTGTATCTGATTTAGGACCATAATATATGAAAGTGGCCGAAATCTGAATTGAAAAGATCTGATTCCATGTGATTTGTGCCATTCTGATCCGTCACTATTAGCATGTCTATTTTTATCATGCACATCTTATGCCTTCTTATTACCTGTTTTTTATGTATTTTATTATTGGTATTACTGCAAAGGGGGGGCGGGGGGTACAGGTAGTAAAAACAACACAAGCAGTGTAAACAAATAGGTCAATATAATTTAATTTAATAAATACAGGTTTTCAATTAAATTCAATAACTGAAATATACATTATTCACAGGTAGTGTTATTGTCCTCCTTGGGTTAGTCCTCCTCCTATTAGTTCTAAACTACTATTAGTTTAGACTAGTAGTCTACTACAATACAAAGTGTTTGATTTTGTATCTGATCTGTCATGACAGCATGGCTGTCACAGCACTTAATTATGTTAATACTATTCAGGGAGGAGGTGTGGCTGGGAGGTATTGTTTACGCCCAGCAGAAACCTGGTGTAGGTGTCAAAACGTGGCTCATCTTTGAGAGCTGTTTTCTCTGCTTCAGTCTCTGGGAAAAAAAGACTGCTACAAGATTTAAAATCACAATAATAACATTCTCAGATTTCAAAGTATGACACATAATTTGAAAGCTTACATTCTGTACTTTCATCAATCTGGAAAAATCTGGAAAATGAAAATGCAGACATGTTGGCACAATCGCTGGACTCGGTCACACATAAAGAGTATGATGCTGAAACATGACGCTGATCGGTATTATGCTTTGGATAAAGCTGAACTCTTTTTTACACAATGCATTTGGCTAACGAGACAGCGTTGGTCATTTCGTTCAGCGTGTTGATGCAAAGATGCCCCCTTTGCAACAATTTTACAGTTTTATAATAACAAAGTTGAATTCTGCCATGATTTAATTACCCTCTAAATGTGTTTACTTGTGCATATATATATGTTAATAGATAATATCCGTTGTTCTTAAGGGGGGGGGGGGGGGCATCATACCCCACTTTACCCTACTCTACACTATAGGTCCACTATTAGCAGTAATTGTGACCTTCTCCTATCACTGGCCGCTGCATTGTACGGTCCAAGCCTCATTGTCCCGCTCTCAGCGCCGCACTTGCATACAAGGACGTGACAATGGAAAGACGACGTCACTCTTTCCCTTTATGATGCCAGTGTGTTCCAGCATGCGGCTCCCTCAGCGCCAGGGTCAGGGCCGGCCTGGTCGCATGTGGTGCCCTAGGTGAGATTTCAGGCCGGTGCCCCTCCGTCTTCTGACCGACAAGACAATATTAAAACAAAAACGATTGATTGATTGATTGATTGATTGATTGATTGATTGATTGAAAACTTTATTTAACAGATTGCAGAATGGGGTACAATACAGTACGGCTCAATACACACAATTGTTAAGGGGATGCAGACCAGAGAAAGACTTTCGTCTTGTTTACGTCAGGGTCCCCCATTTTCAATTCATAATGACATTTATGACATACACAACATATAGATATACATATATAAAAATCGAATTATCTAATCTAATCGTGACATTTATGACATACAGATATATACGGGCCATTCTACCGAATTGGTTGAAAGTCAGGTTGGAAATATTTTTGAAATTTGTTATGTTTTATTCCCAAAAAAAGTACATATATCTAGTGAGCGTACCGTACATTTTTATATTGTATTTTCAGAATCTTTTGGAATGTTTTTCCTCTCCCAAAGATTGTCACTACCGAAACATAGTAATACACTCTAGTAAAAAAGTGTGTGTAAGATTTGTGAGATTGTGTTTCCTTCCCTTCTCTAAAGACTATTTTTTTTTTATCTTGAAGGTTTTCACATTAAATCAATAAAAATTATTTTTTTTGCAAATTTCAAAGTTCAATTGATACAATTAATCAAAATCTAAAAGCAATCTTTCTCTGTAAAATGCATGAATGAATGAATGAATGAAAACTTTATTTAACAGATTGCAGAATGGGTACAATACAGTACGGCTCAATAATAAGGGGATGCAGACCTGAGAAAGACGTTTGTCTTGTTTCCATCAGGGTCCCCCATTTTCAATTCATATAGACATTTATGACATACACAACATGACATTTATGGCATAGGGACATATAGGTATTTAGTACTGATACATTTGTGACATAAACGGTATTCCAATATACAGTACTGTTACCCCTAGATCCTGACAGAGTATATACATATGATGGGGAGGGGACTGTACATTAGGGGGGGGTGGGTGGGTGGGAGAGAAATATACATACGGCGGGGAGGGAATATATACATGCGGTGGGGAGGAGACTGTCTATTAGGAGGTGGTGGGGGTTTTGGGCATTTATGGTGGCCAGTTTCGAATTGCAGCCTCCCGTAGGTGCTCTTTAAGAGCGGTTTTGAATGTGGGCAGGGATTCACATTCCTTTACAGCTTTGGGTAGGGCGTTCCACATTGTTGTGGCATAATTGCTAAACGTGTTTAGTCCCTTGTTTGAGCCGAATCTGGGTTTAACATGATTTGTTGAGCTTCCTCTGGTGTAGTGGTTGTGGTATTCACTGACCTTTGGGAAGTATTTTGACATGTACATGGGCACCCCGGTCGTATAGTGTATCTTGTAGACCAGGCCCATTGCAAGTTGCTGTACTCTGTCGTCTATTCTAAGCCATCCTAGGTTGTCAAAGTGGGCAGGGGTGAGGTGGGTTCTGGGGTTCAGGTCAAGTAGTAGTCTGACCAGTTTGTTTTGTGATGTTTGTAATTTTGTTTTAAGCGCCTTTGAGGTGCTTTGGTACCATGAGGTGCACGCATAGTCATAGTACCCTTGAATGAGTGCTCCTGCCAGAGTCTTCAGGGTATTCTTGTTTACCAGAGAGGAGATCCGGTACAGGAATCTAGTTCGTTGGTTGACTTTTTTTTATTACATTGGATGCCATTTTGTCACAGGAAAGATTTGCCTCTAGGATGGAACCCAGGTAGGTAATTTCGTCTTTCCTTGTGACAATATTGTCACCCACTGTAACTGAGAAGCCGTCGGTCTTGTTGAGTTTGTTATTTGAACCGAAGAGAATGGACTCTGTTTTGCCCATGTGTAATGATAGTTTGTTATCAGCGAGCCATATGCAGATTTTGCCTAGTTCCGAGCTGAGGG
Source organism: Notolepis coatsorum (assembly GCF_963971535.1). Lineage (NCBI taxonomy): Eukaryota > Metazoa > Chordata > Actinopteri > Aulopiformes > Paralepididae > Notolepis > Notolepis coatsorum. The sequence goes on along the minus strand of NW_028171029.1, from coordinate 50,630 downwards.
TTTTTTCAACCTGCAACTTGTTCTTGTCAGAGACCAGCAGGGCTGAGTCGTCCGCAAACAGGAACAAGTTGCAGTCACAGGCTGACGACATGTCATTTGCATAAATTAGGAAGAGTAGCGGTCCTAGTATGCTTCCTTGTGGAACACCACAGCTCACTGTGAGGGGGGGGGGGTAGGGTACCGTTTACCTCTACCATCTGTTCTCTCCCCTCCAGGTAGGATTGCATCCAGCTCACTGATAAGCTATCAAAACCAATTGCTTTTAGCTTGTCCATTAGAATGGAGTGATTGACAGTGTCGAAGGCCTTTTGTAGGTCCAGCATGACCATGCCGCAGTATTTGCCCGCGTCCACCTCTTGTTTGATGTGGTCGTTCAAATAGAGGAGGCATGTGTCAGTGGAGTGGGACGTTCTGAAGCCAGATTGGAATTCGTAGATTAGATTTTTTTCCGCCAGGTACTTTTCGACCTGTTCGTAGACTATTTTCTCCATGACTTTCGAGATGGAGGTAAGAATAGAAACAGGGCGGTAGTTGCCTGGGTCTAATTTGCTGCCCTTTTTGTGCAGAGGGGTCACTCTCGCAATTTTGAAGTCCTTGGGGACGTGCCCCTGTTTTATAGAGAGGTTTATTATGTGTGTGATGACTGGGGTGATGGCGGCTGCTGCGTCTCTGAGGAATTTGGAGGGGATGTTGTCATGGCCAGTGGCCTTGTTAGGTTGGAGGGCGGTAAATTTTTTGAGTACCTCATCGGTTGTTACCATTTCAAGTTTGAAGTCGTCTTTGTGGACCCCTAGGTTTTGTGTTCTACCCCATAATGCCCTGAGTGGGAGGGTAGTTTGTTTACCAGTGTTGTGGCTATGTTTGTGAAGAAGATGTTTAAGTAATTGGCTACATCCAGCTTGTCTGTGATGAGCGTGTTGTCCGTCTTTATGTTTATGTTTGAGAATCTGGTTTTAATTTTTTACTGCAGCCTAGTTGGTTATTGAGTAATTTCCAATGTTCGCAGGGTTTGTTTTTGTTTTCCTCAGTTTTGTCGTTGATGAAATTTCTTTTTGCGGTTCTGATCATGGTGTTTACGTATAACGCATAACACTGATCATATTTATTTCAGAGTTAATGATTGATGAAATTGAACGTACATTTAACCAATCATCATAACATTTTAGTTTATAACTCAATATACTTAATCTTTTTTACAAAACACCCAGTGTGTCGGCAGTGACTGCATAATACATAAAACATCATATTTAGCATTGATAAAACCCCCAAAAGTTTACCTTATTGAAGAGAATATGTGTTCCATTCTTAAAGTTACACACTGATTTTCAGACTTTGGAACACATTTATTTCAAAATGATGGGATTTAACTACTTACCATTCCATTTAGTCACTACCGAAATGATCACGTCACTACCGAAACTTTACCATAATGTTTCGGTAGTGACTGTTTTGGTAGTGACAATTCTGGCTAACTTTGAGCACAACTAAAGAATGCTAGCAAGCACATGGCTAGTATACACATTTTTGAAGAGGTGTACAGACATAAAAACATAATATTCTGCATGAAACCCCGAAAAAGTTTACTTAATTGAAGAAAATATGTGTTCGGTGGTGACAATTATTATGGTTACACACCGATTTTCAGACTTTGGAACACATTTATTTCAAATGTATGGGATTTATCTACTTACCATTGAAACCCTCTAACACAAAAGTTTACAATATTAGCTTTCAAACCGTCCATAGTGGTTTATTTCTTGCCATTAGGGGGTTAGGGTTAGGGTTAGGGTTACCCAGACAGAAAGATTAGGAGAAGGTAAAATCTCATCCCTGTGCCCGTGCCCACCCCAACACTTGCTCAACAGTCCCCTAACCTAACCCTAAAGGCCTCTACATGCTACAGCAACTTCAAAGCAACTGCAACACAACATCGGCACGATTTCAACGCGCTTGTTTTAGAGGGTCTTGTAGACTGTGTTGCGAGGACGTTGCGTACATGTCCCCCAAATCTAACCTAAACAGCCGTTGCGTTGATATTGCGTAGCAGTGATTGGTTGGTAGTGAATGGGGGCGGGGCTGTCATAGAATAATATTGGTCCCGCAGCGAGGAATACCATCCGCCATTGTTGTAGCCAGCAAGCTATGCTATCAATATTAGCTAAATAATTAGCGTCATAGCTGGCCTTTTTCTGAAAACCCAAGCACATATTGTTCCATAGCATACGCCTTCAGTTGATCATGACAAATCCACTCTTACCTTGACGATTAAAAAGCCTCCATAATTTAGTAAATAAAGCTGTAGCCAGCCAGCTAGCATTGGTGCTATACAAAATGCTATCCACATTAGCTACATAGCTAACCAACTAAATACAATGGTATCCTGAGATAACGTTAAATACAACGTTTGCTAGTCGAAATGACTGGACACACACAGGGACAAGTTAAACATCAATCAATTAATTTATTCCAACAGGTAGTTTGAGCTGCATGAGCCGAGGTCTTTCTCTCCTCTCCATTGGAAACTAATGACGTTATGGTAACGTTAGCTCGAAAAGCACAGAAACGGGCGACAGAAGTTAAGCTGCTAGCAACAGACACTATAACACTTCCGGTCGGGGGATTTCAAAATAAAAGAGCGACGTCTAAAAGCACCGGAAATACGTTTATTTTGTACATTATCTAACGTTAACACGAACCTAAACTAACTTTAGTTAAACTAACTTTGCGCGTCGATGTTGCAGAAGCATAAAGGCAGAGTGTCTACAACACCGTTGCTTTGTTGATGTTGTGGTGCAGTTGCTTTGAAGTTGCTGTAGCATGTAGAGGCCTTAACCCCAACCCCAACACTAACCCTAACCCTAACCCTAACCCTAACTAGATATGGTTCATAGTGGTATTCATAAAAAAAGAATTGGAACGAAATATTACAAATTAAGTTTTTTATGACCTTGAACGTGATGCAATCTTTTCATGCACTAACGTGACAACTCTGTCAGTTACTTAACAAGGCACAAGGGTTAAACAGTTTTCTAGGCTTAACGTGTGGAGAGGAATGTCTCCCCTTTCCCGGTGAGCTGGTACCTCTAGATGCCCCAGGGCCTTTAGTTTCAGATGATATCTCTATATATTCACTGACTATAGCACTAACATAGAGACTGAAAGAGCCTCCGAAAGTCGATCATTTCAGCAGGTTGTGTTAACCCTTTCACTGCGACAATACAGAAGGTTAACCCTTTCACTGCGACAATACAGAAGGTTAACCCTTTCACTGCGACAATACAGAAGGTTAACCCTTTCACTGCGACAATACAGAAGGTTAACCCTTTCACTGTGACAATAAAGAAGGTTAACCCTTTCACTGCGACAATACAGAAGGTTAACCCTTTCACTGTGACAATAAAGAAGGTTAACCCTTTCACTGCGACAATACAGAAGGTTAACCCTTTCACTGTGACAATAAAGAAGGTTAACCCTTTCACTGTGACAATACAGAAGGTTAACCCTTTCACTGTGACAATACAGAAGTTTAACCCTTTCACTGCGACACTACAGAAGGTTAACCCTTTCACTGTGACAATACAGAAGGTTAACCCTTTCACTGCGACAATACAGAAGGTGAACCCTTTCACTGCCACATGACAAAGGGTTAACCCTTTCACTACCACACTACAGACGGTTAACCCTTTCACCACCACACTACAGACGGTTAACCCTTTCACTACCACACTACAGACGGTTAACCCTTTCACTACCACACTACAGAAGGTTAAAAGGGCTTAACCTTCCTGGTAAGCTATAGCGAGGCTGCTAAGCTCTAAGATTCCACCAGGGTCTCAGTTTCAGACGATATATTATCTGTATCTTCACCGTCGTCTTACATTTGAGACCCTACCCGCCAGAGCTGGTGCCCCCTAGTGGACTGGGGCCCTAGGCAACAGCCTATATACGGCTCATGCCCCGTGGATGGCTCTGAGCGCGGGGGGGTACCCTTAGCCAGGTCAGCGTGCAAGCAGACCCTCCCAATAACAGACTCCGATAACGGTGTTACCCTATCTCTGCGACAAACCTCTCTACACCCCTCGCTGTCAATCACTCCGCTGCACCTGCCGTCTAAAGTTGCCGCGATAAGTAATTCATGCATACTTATATTTATGCAACTTTCATGCATAATGCAGGCCCTCTCTGTAACAGATATAAGCTCTTTCTGAAGGGTCCCTTGGGGTGAACAGGAGAAGGGGAATCCCGCCCTGCTCCGAACAAACACACACACACACACACACACACACACACACACACACACACACACACACACACACACACACACACACACACACACACACACACGCACGCACGCACGCACACACACGCACGCACGCACACACACACACACACACACACACACACACACACACACACACACACACACACACACACACACACACACACACAGTCGGGGGGGGGTTTGTCCTTCCCTGGCGGCTGGGTTGCATTTTTAATCATCCAACCATTGGCGGCGGATGTATAATTGATGGGCGTACGCGGAGGCTTGCCCCCCTCCCTTGTTCCATGGCAAGTGGATGAAATGGTGTGGAAAGTGTGGGGCCATTAGGGCCCCGTCAGGGGATCCGGTCAACCACTGACCCGCCGCCAAGTAGCCCGTGATGCGGAGCCACGGAGAGAGAGAGAGGGGCTGGACCGGGGGGCCGGAGCGGAGCGAGCGCTCTCCCTTGCCTCAGTCCGCTCCTCTATTGTCCCCTCAAGGTGTGTCACTGGAGCCGGCTGCTTCTGTCCATGGTGGGGCAGGTCTGGTTAACATGACCATTTGTTTTGGTAAAGTAATATGGTGAAGGTGGTGGCGGCCACTATGCTAACCGCCTCGGCCGGTCCTTTTTGGTGCCATCAGGCTCCACGACCGCGTGGGCACTGGGCACATGGACCGCTGCCGGCAGGCCGGAGAACTAACGGCTGCAGAGCTCGGAACCGTCTGACCACTTAAGTGCGTCTGACTCTTAACCACCGAAACCCACACGGACTACAACGTATGATTGTATGATGTACATCACTCCAGGTAGGTTACCTTGTGTGTGCCTTCAATGCAATCCAATCCAACTTTATTTATAAAGCGCTTTAATAACAGCCACAGGGGCACGAAGTGCTGTACAGAGGCAGCATACTAAAAAACCATAAGCAGCACTAAAAATAGATAAAAGAACAAGAGTGCTAAAAAGGGAAGAAAAGATAAACATATAGGCAACGATAAACATTAAAATAGATGAGAGTACTTAAAAGTATTTAAAAGCAAAGGAGACGGTAACAAAACGATACAACAATAACACAATAAAACAATAAGATCATAAAATCAACGAGCTACATGGTGTCGAAAGCCAGAGTCAAAAGGTGGGTCTTAAGGAGGCCCTTGAAACGGGGCAGCGATGAGGCCTGATCTGCAGCGGCAGCTCGTTCCACATTTTGGGGGCGACAACAGAGAAGGTCCCCCCTGAGCTTACGCCTGGTTTTAGGCACGACTAGGAGCAGCTGGTCAGCTGACCTGAGAGAGCGAGAAGGTGTATAGAACTGGTCAGCTGACCTTGTTGTGTATATTACTGCACCTTGTGTATACTGCACCTTGTGTATAATGTACCTTGTGTATACTGCACCTTGTGTATACTGTACCTTGTGTATACTGCACCTTGTGTATATTACTGCACCTTGTGTATACTGCACCTTGTGTATATTACTGCACCTTGTGTATACTGCACCTTGTGTATATTACTGCACCTTGTGTATATTACTGCACCTTGTGTATACTGCACCTTGTGTATACTGTACCTTGTGTATACTGCACCTTGTGTATACTGCACCTTGTGTATACTGTACCTTGTGTATACTGCACCTTGTGTATACTGCACCTTGTGTTTACTGCACCTTGTGTATACTGCACCTTGTGTATACTGCACCTTGTGTATACTGCACCTTGTGTATACTGTACCTTGTGTATACTGCACCTTGTGTACACTGCACCTTGTGTATACTGCACCTTGTGTATACTGTACCTTGTGTATACTGCACCTTGTGTATACTGCACCTTGTGTATACTGCACCTTGTGTATACTGTACCTTGTGTATACTGCACCTTGTGTTTACTGTACCTAGTGTATACTGTACCTTGTGTATACTGCACCTTGTGTATACTGCACCTTGTGTATACTGCACCTTGTGTATACTGCACCTTGTGTATACTGCACCTTGTGTATACTGCACATTGTGTTTACTGCACCTTGTGTATACTGCACCTTGTGTAGACTGCACCTTGTGTTTACTGTACCTTGTGTATACTGCACCTTGTGTATACTGCACCTTGTGTTTACTGTACCTTGTGTATACTGCACCTTGTGTATACTGCACCTTGTGTATACTGCACCTTGTGTATACTGCACATTGTGTTTACTGCACCTTGTGTATACTGCACCTTGTGTAGACTGCACCTTGTGTTTACTGTACCTTGTGTATACTGCACCTTGTGTATACTGCACCTTGTGTATACTGCACCTTGTGTATACTGCACATTGTGTATACTGTACTGCACCTTGTGTATACTGCACCTTGTGTATACTGCACCTTGTGCATACTGCACCTTGTGTATACTGCACATTGTGTATACTGTACTGCACCTTGTGTATACTGCACCTTGTGTGTACTGTACCTTGTGTACACTGCACCTTGTGTGTACTGTACCTTGTGTATACTGCACCTTGTGTATACTGTACCTTGTGCATACTGCACCTTGTGTATACTGCACCTTGTGTATACTTAAAGCGTTTAAGTGCACCTGTTGTTGTTGTGCTGACCCCTCCTGGTTAAAGCTGGTAAGTGCACCTGTTGTTGTGGTGCTGACCCCTCCTGGTTAAAGCTTGTAAGTGCACCTGTTGTTGTACTGCTGACCCCTCCTGGTTAAAGCTTGTAAGTGCACCTGTTGTTGTGGTGCTGACCCCTCCTGGTTAAAGCGTGTAAGTGCACCTGTTGTTGTGGTGCTGACCCCTCCTGGTTAAAGCTGGTAAGTGCACCTGTTGTTGTGGTGCTGACCCCTCCTGGTTAAAGCTTGTAAGTGCACCTGTTGTTGTTGTGCTGACCCCTCCTGGTTAAAGCTTGTAAGTGCACCTGTTGTTGTGCTGCTGACCCCTCCTGGTTAAAGCTTGTAAGTGCACCTGTTGTTGTGCTGCTGACCCCTCCTGGTTAAAGCGTGTAAGTGCACCTGTTGTTGTGGTGCTGACCCCTCCTGGTTAAAGCGTGTAAGTGCACCTGTTGTTGTGCTGCTGACCCCTCCTGGTTAAAGCGTGTAAGTGCACCTGTTGTTGTTGTGCTGACCCCTCGTGGTTAAAGCGTGTAAGTGCACCTGTTGTTGTGCTGCTGACCCCTCCTGGTTAAAGCTTGTAAGTGCACCTGTTGTTGTGCTGCTGACCCCTCCTGGTTAAAGCTTGTAAGTGCACCTGTTGTTGTACTGCTGACCCCTCCTGGTTAAAGCTTGTAAGTGCACCTAATTGGTGGCATTTCTCTCATCTTGTGGTTGAACCTGAAGCCGGCAATCGGTCTGTAAGATACAGGTATTTATAGCCGCTAGGCTGCCTTCAAGGTCGACTGAAATGTCAAATAATTATTACCCCTCCAAGTGGGTCAGTGGAGAAAATGACACAGTTCTAAAGAACTGCCCTGCAGTGAAACTGACAAAAAAATGGCTTTAAGGTTCTTTGACTATCCAATAATTGTTTTATTGCAATTCTTTATACCCTTTTTCCCTAAAACAGAAACGTTTTGATATATTTTTTTTAGATACTGCGGTTAGCTTCCGCAGGGCAGCATAGTTAGTGCATCGTTGAACCGTTTAGCGTCAAAGATCACTACAGAGTGTAGGAAGCCCTCATCGCCCCACCGTCACAGAAGAATATGATTGATTAATGAGCCGTGAGCGGGCGATCTAAAAATTCCTTTTAGATTTTAGTTTTCTTTTTAACTCCACACACAGAGCCGAGACCTGTGCGTGTGAAGGGAAGGAGGAGGGGGGGGGGGGGGCGGGGGGGTAAACGGTCATGCCTGCGTCCGACTAAAGTCTTAATCACCGTGTTTTCATCTCCAGAAAAAGGGCGGTAATGACTCTGAGTGACTGACCATGTGGGAACAGGCGCCCGATTAGGGCCCTTCTTTCTTTCATCCCCCTCTCCCTGTGCCACTGTGCCAGCCTCCGGTCTGCTTCCCAGTCGAGTCCTCCTCCGGCCTCGGACTGGCGTGGACGGTCGGTATGTACGCGCGTTCGTGTGGGTGTACTACTACACACGCGGACACACACACACACACACACAAGCGCTCACGGACACACACACACACACACACACACACACACACACACACACACACAGACACACACACACACACACACACACACACACACACACACACACACACACACACACACACACACACACACACACACACACACACACACACACACACACACACACACACACACACACACACACACACACACACACACACACACGGACACACACACACACACACACCGCAGAGTTGAACCCTGGTGTCCTGGTCCGTGTCCTTTGATTCGCCGCCGCGCCCCGATGAAACCTGTGACTGTTTTAATTAAGGGCAGAACACACTGACAGTGTGGCGGGGGACGGAAATCCGCTGCCACACACACACAAGGGGCGCTAATGCCTTTCTTCCTGTCGACGCAAGGCTGGCCCCCTTTTGTCAGCTCCGACCGTTCACCTTTCACCCCCCCCCCCCCCGCCCCACCCCCGCCCCACCGCCCTGATCTTAAGTATGCCGTTGTGGCTAATGACATGAAAAAACATATTCACAGTGACCAGCCGCGTGAGGTAGCTTCTGGTGTGGGATGGGGGGGGGGGGGGGGGGGGGGGGGGGGGGTGTCGACTCTCTGTAAATAACGCGTACGCTTCTTTCCTGTTTTCGGGGCTCGGAAAGTAACCGCCTCTCTGGCCGTTGGACCGACGTAGGGGATGGTCCTCGGCCGTCGACGGCAGGTTGGCGTATAGCCTACTACGTCTTCTTGTGGTGTTTTCAGTGGTTGACGAAGTACACAGTTCCTTTACTTAAGTACAAGTAGAAATACTCAGATAAATGAGTACTCTGGTCAAAGTAAAAGTCATCCATTTAAAAGTAGAAATACTCAGATAAATGAGTACTGTGGTCAAAGTAAAAGTCATCTATTTAAAAGTAGAAATACTCAGATAAATGAGTACTGTGGTCAAAGTAAAAGTCATCCATTTAAAAGTAGAAATACTCAGATAAATGAGTACTCTGGTCAAAGTAAACGTCATCCATTTAAAAGTAGAAATACTCAGATAAATGAGTACTCTGGTCAAAGTAAAAGTCATCCATTTAAAAGTAGAAATACCCAGATAAATGAGTACTCTGGTCAAAGTAAAAGTCATCCATTTAAAAGTAGAAATACTCAGATAAATGAGTACTCTGGTCAAAGTAAACGTCATCCATTTAAAAGTAGAAATACTCAAATAAATGAGTACTCTGGTCAAAGTAAACGTCATCCATTTAAAAGTAGAAATACTCAAATAAATGAGTACTCTGGTCAAAGTAAAAGTCATCCATTAAAATTCTACTTAAGTAAAAGTAGAGAAGTATTTGCCCTTGAATGTACTTAAGTATCTAAAGTAAAGGTATGCATTCTACAAGACGTTTGTGTATTCCAGAGCTTCAATCCTCTATCCATTGACCTCTATAGGTTATGTTAAAGTGGTAGGTTGTTCAGTTATGAACTGGACCACACACCACTTTAACATAACCTTCAATCAGAGCAGCATAACTGGACCACATACCACTTTAACACAACCTTTAATCAGAGCAGCATAACTGGACCACACACCACTTTAACACAACCTTTAATCAGAGCAGCATAACTGGACCACATACCACTTTAACACAACCTTTAATCAGAGCAGCATAACTGGACCACATACCACTTTAACATAACCTTTAATCAGAGCAGCATAACTGGACCACACACCACTTTAACACAACCTTTAATCAGAGCAGCATAACTGGACCACATACCACTTTAACACAACCTTTAATCAGAGCAGCATAACTGGACCACACACCACTTTAACATAACCTTTAATCAGAGCAGCATAACTGGACCACGTACCACTTTAACATAACCTTTAATCAGAGCAGCATAACTGGACCACACACCACTTTAACATAACCTTTAATCAGAGCAGCATAACTGGACCACATACCACTTTAACACAACCTTTAATCAGAGCAGCATAACTGGACCACGTACCACTTTAACATAACCTTTAATCAGAGCAGCATAACTGGACCACACACCACTTTAACATAACCTTTAATCAGAGCAGCATAACTGGACCACATACCACTTTAACATAACCTTTAATCAGAGCAGCATAACTGGACCACATACCACTTTAACATAACCTTTAATCAGAGCAGCATAACTGGACCACATACCACTTTAACACAACCTTTAATCAGAGCAGCGTAACTGGACCACATACCACTTTAACACAACCTTTAATCAGAGCAGCATAACTGGACCACATACCACTTTAACATAACCTTTAATCAGAGCAGCATAACTGGACCACATACCACTTTAACACAACCTTTAATCAGAGCAGCGTAACTGGACCACATACCACTTTAACACAACCTTTAATCAGAGCAGCATAACTGGACCACGTACCACTTTAACACAACCTTTAATCAGAGCAGCGTAACTGGACCACATACCACTTTAACACAACCTTTAATCAGAGCAGCATAACTGGACCACATACCACTTTAACATAACCTTTAATCAGAGCAGCATAACTGGACCACACACCACTTTAACATAACCTTTAATCAGAGCAGCATAACTGGACCACACACCACTTTAACATAACCTTTAATCAGAGCAGCATAACTGGACCACGTACCACTTTAACATAACCTTTAATCAGAGCAGCATAACTGGACCACATACCACTTTAACACAACCTTTAATCAGAGCAGCATAACTGGACCACATACCACTTTAACATAACCTTTAATCAGAGCAGCATAACTGGACCACATACCACTTTAACACAACCTTTAATCAGAGCAGCATAACTGGACCACATACCACTTTAACACAACCTTCAATCAGAGCAGCATAACTGGACCACATACCACTTTAACATGACCTTTAATCAGAGCAGCATAACTGGACCACATACCACTTTAACATAACCTGTAATCAGAGCAGCATAACTGGACCACATACCACTTTAACACAACCTTTAATCAGAGCAGCATAACTGGACCACATACCACTTTAACCTACATAGGTCAATGGTGTGATCCATAATATCATTTGGTCTGCCTGTGTTCCCAGACAAACAACATAACAGACAAATAATAGTTTCTTTTTTGTTAAATTCTTTTAAGCCAACCCATATCCCAAACAGTGGCCAGCTGCGTGTGGAGATCCCACCAGTTAGTCGAGGAGGTTCCCTGCTCCTGTTCCCTGTTGACGTGCGTGTCCCTGTTGTTACGCTGTTGTGACAGATGTTTCAGAGGGGTTTGTGTAGCCAGTCTGTGACGAGTCCTCTCCCCCTCAGGACAGATGTTTCAGAGGGGTTTGTGTAGCCGGTCTGTGACGAGTCCTCTCCCCCTCAGGACAGATGTTTCAGAGGGGTTTGTGTAGCCAGTCTGTGACGAGTCCTCTCCCCCTCCCAGGACCCCACGCCTGTCCCGTTCCGTGGGGCGATCATATGTGTATCTCTCCTCAGGGTGATCAATCACACGCCACCGACAGCAGATGTGGGTTGGTGGTTGGTGTCGACTGTGTTTAGCCACCGCTGCCAATTGTTGCTCACGACTGGGCCTCTGCAGCAGGGCCGGCCCCGACGCGTACGTGGACCAAGCACCTGCTTAGGGCCCCCCGTGGCCCCCGGAGGAATGAAGAGCTTGAAATGCTTTCGTTTTTAATTACGGAAGTATTATTACTACATTTGTCACGCTAGAGTCATCGCGGTAACCGTGGTTATGCGACGCTGCCGGTCGACACCACCCCTGTAGTCTCTCTCTCTGCCACCATCTTCTGTCTGTAATACAACAGCTTGAGCAGTGAGTCGTAAATAAGGCATCCGGTCATTTCTTCACCTCTGTCTCAAGTCCGTTGCAAAGTTTCGAAAGAGTTGAATACAAAAAAATATTTTTCAGATTCAGCGGCTAGCTAGCAGTAGGTTATTAAGACTGTAGTTCAGGGGGTTGAGCGGCCGTCTGGTAATCAGGAGGTTCCCGGTTCGATTCCCGCTCCTTCCGGGCAGCGTGTCGATGTGTCCTTGAGCAAGACACTTAACCCCTAATTGCTCCCGATGAGCAGGTTGGCACCTTGCATGGTCGCCTCCACCATCGGTGTGTGAATGTGTGAGTGAATGGGTAAAATGTGAGGAACAAATTGTAAAGCGATTTGGATAAAAAACGCTATATAAAAAAGCAGCCATTTACCATTTACCCTGTAGTCTCTCGAGAGACAGAATTTACCAAAACCAGGCAGTGGACTGGAGGAGCTGGGTTGTGGACTGTAACCAATTATTGTTTCTTTTTCTTTTCATCACTTTTAGCACTATTTTTTAGCTATTTCTATCCCTATGTATTTGTCCATCCTGTTTTTAACACATACTAATAAGTGTATGTTATGTATTAACTGTTTTTACTGTTTTTCAATTGCTGTTATGCTGTAAAGGACATCTGAATCTCCCTTCTGGGATAAATAAAGCAATGTGTGCAATAGAATAAAGACTTCTTCAAAGTCCAGTTTAATTGTATTGAGCAAGATCTGATGCACGAGTTCAAGGATGAACAAAAGGATACCGAGTTAACTCTAATGAGAAAGTTCAACACCGCAAAACACGCCTTTAGTCAGCTTTACTGAGACATCGAGAGAGAGAGAGAGAGAGAGAGAGAGAGAGAGAGAGAGAGAGAGAGAGAGAGAGAGAGAGAGAGAGAGAAAGTGAGAGAGCTCCATACAGGGTGAGTTACAGTAAAAATGTAGGCCTAAGCACCTGCAGTGGTGTTCATGATTATTTTTTATGTGTTTGTAGGCCTAATTAAGCACCCGCCTGGTGACATAATCCATCTTTATTGTCTGTAGCCCTAAGCATCCGCCATGATGGTTTAAGCGCCTGCCTGCACGCTGTGTCGCGGTGGTGTTGATATAACATTTGTATTGTAATTCACAGCCTCCCGCCGTGGAAAGAGATGTAATGATGAGTGGAGCCTGGTTTCATTATTTAGAGGTGTTACGTTTACATTTAGTCATTTAGCTGAACGCTTTCATCATCCAAAGCGAGACTTATAAGTTCTGTACAACAAGTCAGCAGGACGGGTACAAGGGTACCTGGGCCGTTCAGCGATTGTGTAGTGTGATGTGTGCCTGGTGCCAGTGTATGGCAGCCATTGAGCCTGCAATGCCAAAAGTTGGGTGCTACCAGTGGTGGTGAAGGAGGCAATTTCCACCCTACATTGTGGGGAGCGCTTTGAGTGTCTAGAAAAGCGCTATATAAATGTGGTGTGATGTGTGTATATTCACAAAGATACCAAATTCATCAACCGTACTGACCATAACCATGACGAGATTGAAACTGTATGGATTGAAATCTTATTTGAAAGGGCGAAGTACAGCACAATCTATAGACCGCCAGAACACAGTGGCTTCTATGACACACTTGATGGGTGTTTAGCTGGGGTGGAGGGCGTAGAAAAAATGCGTATTGGGGACTGGAACACGGACATGCTACGTAAAGCAGCACCCGTCTTCAAGGCCTTCAGTAGGTTTTGTGATCTGCACGGCCTCAGTCAGCTAATCACCCAACCCACAAGGGTATGTGAATCAACTCAGACTACCATTGACCTCATCCTGACCTCTGACAAGTCCAAGATCTCCAATAAAGGGGTTATAGCATGCGGGTTAAGTGATCATTATATGATATTCTGTACCCGCAAAAAGCTAAAGCAAGGGGAGCTCCCGTAGCTCACCGCATATCTCGGCGCTATTTCTGCGTCGGGGAAAACCGTGCTCGTCACGGATCTGGGGGACACGAGTTCGATTCCCGGACCCGCCGTCATTTCTCAGAATGTCTTCCCCTGCTCTACATCGCATTTTCAACCTGTTTCTGTCGGTCATGCTTGACCAGAAAAGCGATAAACGCTAAAAAATAAAGTAAAAAAAAAAAAAAAAAGCTAAAGCAAAAGGCTGGCTGTCACAAAACAGTCACATCTAGAGACCTCAAAACCTACTCTAGCGAGGCCTTTAACCTTGAACTGGAGAGTCTGGACTGGTCAGATGAGCTCAATGGTACACTGGTTGAAGAAACATGGCTTGGCTTCAAAACCAAATTTTCAACAATACTAAACAACATGGCCCCCCTAAGAACCACCAGGGTAAAAAATTGCGCTGAGCCGTGGATGCACACTGAAATACTGACCGCTATGAAAGCCAGAGACAAAAAATGCTCAGAGTTTAGTAAAAGTCAGTCAAAGCTTACTGTTCTGAAGGATCAGATTAAACCGAATATATATATTTATTTATATATATATATTTAATTGTATTTGTATATCCCCTGATATCCCTTGTATATTCCTTGTACAATATGCATTGAATATCCCTTCTAGTCTACTGAACATCCCATAATAGTCTCCATTCTACCATTGGACGAGACCTTGGTGCCAGGTCGCCATACCCCTCAGACCAGGTTCAATCGTACCGCTCAACATGTATGGACAAGTCCTAGTTCCGCGTAGGAATATGTCTACCGCACCACTAATGGTACTATTTGTTCATAGTGCGTATATATACTGCGCTATTAAAGTAGAGCTTTCTTTTAGTCCAGTTCCTTACCCTCCAACAGAGTGACAGACGCAAAAGCCTCCCCGCGAACCACGTGTGGGCAGTAAGGCCAATTCGGCCCAGTATCGGCATTGAGACATCGTGTATATTAATATTTGAATAGTCATATTTGGCACTATATCGTCGAGTTGGACGTATTCTATTAAGCTAATAATAGTCTATTCATATGTAGTGCCTCGTGCGGTAAGAGTTCTATAGTAATCAGCACCCCATCGTTTCGGGCATCAGCTGGACGCTTATCCAGGGTGGTTGACCCCACGTGAAGCTGCACCCGAGGAGCTCCAGGCGAAAGAGCGAGTGGACCTGTATATTGGATTATTCTACCGACGACGGCTAGCCTTCCCCGGCTTGGATTATGCTTTGAGTACTTTGATTATTCTATGGATAAAGGCCAACACTGCGGTGTGTTGGAAATACCCCCCCCGGAGAGGACGACAGGTGAGAAGACACTCTACACGACGAGGCCGCCTCACGTCTCTCCATCGTGGACCGGAGGACGCCGGCCACAGAGAGTCCAACTGCTTTCATCTGTGGATCGAGGATCGCTGGGCACCGGGTCGCACGACTGTGGGCTCTCCCAGGATACCCTCGGCCAGACGGGATACAGCCAGACTCTACCCCCCCCCCTCCAGCTGTCCTACAAGCAGTCGGAACCTTCCCCTAGTGTATCCAGCTATATAATCATTCAAGTATCATTGCTATTGTTCCCTAAATATTCCAGGTTGTATATTTGCTTCCTGCGCAATCAGAGATTGGACATTCGATATTGATCTACCTACGAATACTCATTTGCCATAAAAGTGCATACTATTTCAAATCATAAATGTAATTAAGTGATCGTTGTACATACCTTTTGCTATGTATTATTATTAAACGCAGACTTTCGACTTGGTACATTTGTGTTGGATCCGTTTCATCAGGTGGGAGTGTTTATCATAATTATTCATACCTAGTACTGGGTGGCCAGAGTCTAAAGTACAAGAGGTAGTGGTAGTAAGTATCATATCTAACAATACAGTCAGGGAATTGTACCCCTCAGTTACAATTGGTCCTTCGAGCCGGAGGGTAATCAGTGTAATATTAATATAGTGTTATTAATATTAAAATGGCCTATGATGAACACTCCACGAAACGATCCTCCTAACCAACAACGCCTGCGGCGCAAACGACAGCTCCCTCAGTACCTAGAGGCTTACGCTGTCAGTCAACAACCTAGTCTTTTACCAACAGTAAACGCGGTAAAACTAGAAAGTAAAATTATGTCTAACCCTAACGACCAGGCTACCCCGACCATAGAGGCCCCTATGGGTTCTAACGTAACTGACCCAGCTCACGGTGGGGACCAGGGGGAACCAGACATGACTTTACACCCCGCCAATACCGAAGAAGTAGTCCCCGACGAGTCCCGGGAGGAAGACAACACTACCGAGAGAGAACTCGGCACGGAAGAAGATGAGGAGAGCACCGTGGAGATAGAGCTCCAAGACTCCGCACGGAGTACCCCAAGGGACGGCTCCCCTATACAACCGTCTTCTCCCAGCGAGGCAGAGAGGACACTACAGCAGGCATTCCTCGTCAGCCTGAAAGCCTCTACTGAACGCGATAGACTCCAGGGTGAACGCGATCGATTGCAGATACAGCAACGGAGCGAAGAAGAGCACATACGCCTGGAAATAAGACGCATTCAGATGGAAGAGAATATGGCAAGAGACCGGGCCGACGCCCAGCGCGCCGCCACCGGTGCCCAGAGAGAATCGGATCTCACCAAGCGCGAAGCCGAGCGCGACAGAGCACAAGCGCAACTAATAGAACAGCTGATCAGAAGGACAACACCCCCTCCCTCCACCAGAGGCTCCAGGAACTCGTCTAGACATCACTCCAGGGCGGCATCCCCTAGCCGAGTAAGCGACCCTGAACTTGACCAACAGACGAGGTTTATACCCCCCGCAGACCCCCTTCCCCAACCGGTCCAAGCGAGACCCAGCCACCGGGAAGGAGCAGCATACACTGCGGAGAGGCTAAATCAGAGACTACAAGCCCTGGATGACCTAACGGAAGACGAAGAGGAAGAGGAGGAGAACCACGCCCGACGACAGCACAGTACTCTACCGGACCAGGAGGTCCAGTACAGCCCAGGCTATACCCCCGCGGAGCTGCGCTACAGACCCCCGACGCTATTCACGGGTGAGCACGACGCACAACCCGCACCGAGGAACAGCACCTGGACCAGCGGGCCATGGTACACAGCCGGTACCAGCCCACGCCAAGGAGCAGGAGGAGACTCGCCTAGGAGGCCTCTCCCCCAACGCTCGCCGATGTATCAACAATCCGCGTCATACATTGGCACACCTATGGTACCAGACTTCACCCAGGAGAACCGGGCCCAGTATACGGAGCTCCGCATGTGTCTGGAGACAATGTTGGTGGATGTCATTGATGAACGCCATAAATACGCGATACTACTGAAGCATTTAAAGGTACCCCGCGCGCACAACATAGCGCTCGCCTACGCCACTTCCACGACCCCATACACCGCAGCGCTGGTAGCGTTGGACCAGAGATATGGACGTATATGGGATTACGTGATCCAGGAGATCAGGCACATCGACCGCCTACCCCCAGCAACAGACAATCGAGCACTGGACGACCTGTCCATCAGAGTGCAGTCCCTGGTAGGGATGCTGGGAGCGCAGAGGGAAAAGGGTAGGCATGAACTATACGCCAACTCAAATGTAGAGAGGATCTTGGAGAAGCTACCGCCCGCCCGACAGGAGCGCTTTAGGCGGCAGAGAGACCACCGAGACCCTAATGGCCCCGAACCGAACCTCCTCGATCTAGCCGACTTCCTGGCGAGAGAAGTCAGCAGCTTACGGCTAGATACATTCGGACGGAGCACCCCTGGCTCCAGAGAAGGAACCAGGAGACTAAATGATGGAAGAAGATCGGTGACTGTCATGCACCAATCGGAGTCAGTGCCAAGCAGTAGGAGCCACAGTACCCCCTCAAGAAAGGAGAAGTGGAAGATAGTGTGCCCCTACTGTGAGAAAGAACACTGGACACAATGTGACTCATTCCCCAAGATGAATGCGGAGGAAGCGAGTCAATGGATAAAGTCCAACAGACGCTGTTTTCGCTGTGCGCGATCACACATGGCAGCCGAATGCCGCTTAAAGAAAAAGTGCAGTCGGTGCGATGGAGCCCATCTGGACATACTCCACGACAGTAACAGACGGCGGCCTCCACCCGCACCATCCAGCAGCAAAGCAAGCGTCATGTACATCGACCCCGCCAGCAGCAGCGGAGCCAGAGTGCTCTTAAAGGTAGTCCGTGTGACATTGAGCTACCAGAATAAAGTCATGGACACTTACGCCGTCCTTGATGACGGGTCAGAGAAGACCCTTCTGCTCGCGTCCGCTGCGGCCCAGCTAGGGCTGCGGGGGAGCGAAAACCAAATGACAATTCGGACAATAAGAAGAGATTTGAAAACGATAAAGGGCGAGAATGTCTCATTCTCTATCGCAGCAAGCGGCCAGCCCGAGCGACGGTACAGGATTACAGACGCTTTCACCAGCCAAGAAATAGGACTCTCGCGGTACACATACCCCGTAGCCAAGCTGATGGAGAAATATGTACATCTACGCAAGCTACCGATCCCACTCATAGACGGTGCTACCCCGACACTGTTGATAGGCTCCGACCATGCAGACCTCATTGTCCCGATAGACCGGGTTCATACCGGACCCAGAGGCTGTCCTGCAGCAGTCGAGACCCGCCTAGGATGGACTCTCCAAGGCCCACTCGCCAAATCTCTCAACCGAACCACAGCCACTAGCTGTCTCCACTCCCGAGTCACAGAGGGAGACACCGCACTCCTGCAGCATGTAGAGAGGCTATGGACCTTAGAACAAATGCCCTTTAAGAACGAAAAGAAAGACATTCGCTCTAAAGACGACATCTATGCCATTAACCTCCTCGAGACGGGAACAAAGAGAGTCCCAGTCAGCGGCGTGTTGAGATACGCCACGCCACTCCTGCGGCGGGAAGGGATGCCTACCTTTCACGCAAAGAAAGACGCCACAGAGCGGTACCTACTAAACACAGAGCGGCGCTTAGCCAAGGACCCCGCCCAAGAAAGTGTATACCGTGCTGAGATTGAGAAGCTCATCACAGCGGGACACGTCACAAAGATTGACATTAAAGAGGCCGACCAGACGACTGAATCGTGGTACGTGCCCCACCACAAGGTTCATCACAACGGCAAAGACCGCATCGTGTTTAACTGCAGCTACCAGATCGGATCCCAAAATCTGAATAAAGAGCTATTGCCCGGTCCTACACTCGGCCCCTCCCTACTAGGCGTACTACTCCGCTTCCGCCAGGACAAGGTGGCTATCAGCGGGGATATCAAAGGGATGTTCCTGCAGGTGAGATTAGTAGAGGAGGACAAGCCCCTGTTGCGGTTCCTATGGAGAGAGAGGCCAGGAGATGAGCACCCAGCCATCTACCAAATGGGAAGTCCTCCCTTTCGGAACTACATGCAGCCCATGCTGTGCTACATTTGCACTACAGAGACATGTCGCAGAGGACCCAGCAGCGGACGAAGAGGTCCGACACAGTGTGAAGAACAGCTTCTACGTAGATAACTGTCTACAAAGCGTTTCGACCCAGGAAGAAGCCGAGGCTCTCCTACTTAAACTCCGCGCCTCTCTGATCAAAGGCGGCTTTGATCTCAGGCAGTGGGCCAGCAGCGATCCGCACGTACTGCGCAGCCTCTCCTCCGAGGACAAGGCAGCGAGCAGCGAGACCTGGATGGCCACAATCCCAGGAGAAGCCCAAGAGATGACACTAGGACTAGTGTGGCGCTTCAAAACAGATTCGCTACACTATAGACACAAACCCCTGACCACGGAGCAGGGAAGGTCGACGGCAATACCGACCACCAGACGGAGTGTGTACAGAACACTCGCCCGACAATATGACCCGTTAGGATGTATACTACCGTACACCACCAGGGCAAAGATGATTGTACGAGCATTGTGGGACAAGGACCAGGGCTGGGATGACCCCATTCCCGCACACCTTGCATCCACCTGGAGAGAGTGGGAGATGGAACTCCACTCACTCCCAGGCGTTAATATACGCCGAAGCTACTTCCCACCCACGGTGAGGCCAGAGACATGTAAAATGGATCTACACGTCTTCAGTGACGCCTCCGAGGTCGCCTACGGATCAGTAGCCTACTTGCGGGCCCAAGAAGAGGGGGGAGAGATCTACACAGCATTCATCCTCGCCCGCTCGAGAATAGCCCCACGCAAGCAACAGTCTATCCCACGTCTAGAGCTCTGCGCAGCCCTCGCAGGAGCGCATCTAGCCACGCTCATCCAACGTGAGCTCACCATTCCGGTGCATAGAACAATCCTGTGGTCAGATTCCACGACAGTACTCGCCTGGATCAAATCGGATTCATGCAAATACAAAGTCTTCGTGGGAGTCAGAGTCACTGAGATTCAAGAGTTAACCGGAGAGTTAACCGGAGAAGCAAACTGGCGCTATGTTGATACAAAACACAACCCAGCTGACGTCATCACCCGGGGAATGTCCCTAGATGACTTAACCCGTCATAACATCTACAGTGACGGACCAGCATTCCTCAAGCTCCCGGAAGGAGATTGGCCCACGCCCACCCCGAGGGAAGCAAGTGACGAGGAGGCTGAGAATAAGAAACCCATGTTCTGTGGATTGAGCACTGTTGTCTCCGCAGACCCCAACATAGACGATTGCATTACCATAGAGAGTGCGCAGCAACGGACATTCCTGCGGCACCACCCAGAGATTAAGTCCCCCGCTGATATGTCAGCAGCTGACTACGAGGAAGCAGAACTGCTTCTACTGCAACGAGCCCAGAGAGACTTGTTCCCCGATGAACTAGACTGTCTACAGGGAGGAAAGCCCGTCCCATCAGACAGCAGATTGATTCATCTGGCCCCCGAGAGTGACACACATACCCTCATCAGAGTGGGTGGTCGCCTGCGGAGAGCCCCCAATTTACCGGATGACATTAAGTACCCGATCGTATTGAACAGCCGACACAAGGTCACAGAGCTGATTATAAAGAAATACGACGAGGATGTACACCACGCAGGAGCAGAGAGAGTCTTCGCGGAAATCAGACGTCGTTACTGGATACTTCAAGGAAGAGAGGCGGTGCGACGCTTCCAGCGAACCTGTCTAGACTGCCGAAAGTGGCGCGCGCAGCCCAGCATACCACGGATGGCTGACCTACCTCCATGTCGCCTCCGACTCGGCGACAAGCCATTCCACTCAACAGGCATGGACTGTTTTGGCCCGCTGCACATAAAGAAAGGAAGAGGCACCGAGAAGCGGTGGGGTATTGTATTCAAATGCATGACCACCAGAGCGATACATATTGAGCTCCTTCCGACCATGAGCGCAGACTCATTCCTTATGGCCTTCCGAAGATTCACATCACGGAAAGGAAAACCGTCTACATTATTGTCCGATCACGGGACAAACTTCAAAGGCGGAGAAAGAGAGCTGAGGGAGAGCTTCCAAGCTATGGGCCCAGAACTTAAGACCCACCTCGCTCCAGCCCAGATTGACTTCCAATTCAACCCCCCAAACGCACCCCACTTCGGTGGAACTTGGGAACGAGAAGTACGTTCTATAAAGA
Source organism: Notolepis coatsorum (assembly GCF_963971535.1). Taxonomy (NCBI): domain Eukaryota; kingdom Metazoa; phylum Chordata; class Actinopteri; order Aulopiformes; family Paralepididae; genus Notolepis; species Notolepis coatsorum. The sequence continues at coordinate 28,983 of NW_028171029.1, read as the reverse complement.
CAGCCCTGTACGCAGTACTTGGGGCCCAGACTGTGGCGGAAGAAGTCCTAATGACAGTCCTCACGGAGATTGAGGGAGTATTGAACTCAAAGCCCCTCGGTTATGTCTCCAGTGATGTAGCAGATGTCGACCCAGTCACCCCCAACACCCTCCTGATGGGGCGGCTAGATCCCGCGTTACCCCAGACAATGTACCGGCCTGAAGAAGCGAACGGCCGACGAATGTGGAGGTACAGCCAAGTATTAGCCGACAAGTTTTGGAGCAGTTTCCTACTGCACTACCTACCGTCTCTACAGACCCGCCAGAAGTGGGTAAAAGAGAGAGACAATTTGACGGAAGGAACAGTCGTCATGATTATTGACCAGTCACTACCCAGAGCTATGTGGCCGGCTGGCCGCGTAAGCAAAGTGATCACCGGTGCCGATGGCAAGGTCCGAGCAGCTGAAGTACTCGTCCAGGAGCGCATTTACACCCGTCCTGTGGCGAGGCTCATAGAACTGCCCCGACTCCCAGACACAATCGATGATGACCATGACCCTATGACTTTGTGAGTTGACTGACCCTTACAGCGAACCCTTGAGTGGTAGACAGTGCGGTTAATCTGTCTCTGCTTAACTAATTGGGTTGGGACCAATTAGGGAGCGGCTGTTCTGAAGGATCAGATTAAACCGAATATATATATTTATTTATATATATATATTTAATTGTATTTGTATATCCCCTGATATCCCTTGTATATTCCTTGTACAATATGCATTGAATATCCCTTCTAGTCTACTGAACATCCCATAATAGTCTCCATTCTACCATTGGACGAGACCTTGGTGCCAGGTCGCCATACCCCTCAGACCAGGTTCAATCGTACCGCTCAACATGTATGGACAAGTCCTAGTTCCGCGTAGGAATATGTCTACCGCACCACTAATGGTACTATTTGTTCATAGTGCGTATATATACTGCGCTATTAAAGTAGAGCTTTCTTTTAGTCCAGTTCCTTACCCTCCAACAGAGTGACAGACGCAAAAGCCTCCCCGCAAACCACGTGTGGGCAGTAAGGCCAATTCGGCCCAGTATCGGCATTGAGACATCGTGTATATTAATATTTGAATAGTCATATTTGGCACTATATCGTCGAGTTGGACGTATTCTATTAAGCTAATAATAGTCTATTCATATGTAGTGCCTCGTGCGGTAAGAGTTCTATAGTAATCAGCACCCCATCGTTTCGGGCATCAGCTGGACGCTTATCCAGGGTGGTTGACCCCACGTGAAGCTGCACCCGAGGAGCTCCAGGCCAAAGAGCGAGTGGACCTGTATATTGGATTATTCTACCGACGACGGCTAGCCTTCCCCGGCTTGGATTATGCTTTGAGTACTTTGATTATTCTATGGATAAAGGCCAACACTGCGGTGTGTTGGAAATACCCCCCCCCGGAGAGGACGACAGGTGAGAAGACGCTCTACACGATGAGGTCGCCTCACG
>NW_028171029.1:0-22500 GCF_963971535.1 Notolepis coatsorum | reverse complement strand
GAGAAGTCCACAGCATCCTCTCTGGAAGAGCCTGCGGTGATGTATATACACTGTAAAAAAACTGGGATCAGGGTTCATTCATATTTATTAAATAATTATTAGTAACCTATACATAATAATAAAATAAAAAGACTACTGTATATGTGCTGTTTGAAATCGAATTGAGCTGCGTTCAATGAATTTGAACCGTTTTATGAATTGCATTTTACACACAGTTTTGGTTGAATAAAATGAGCTGATTAGTTTTTAAATGACCAGATGATGCTCATTTTTTTTTTTACAGTATAGGGCCGGACAGGGTGATATGTACGGTAATATCATCTGGAAGAGTATGAATGAATGAAAACGTTTATTTAAAATGGACACAATTGGACCAGCCACATTGGACAGACCAGATGCGCTGTTTTGCGTGTTCATAGCACAAGTGCTCGTTTTCGACACCAGTCCATTGAGGCTTTTCTAAAAAATATAATAAAATCAACAGTAAAATACAGAATTAAAATCAAACAAATCAGAACAAATAGTTACGAGAGCAAGAGTCCATGATCAAAACAACAAAACCAGTCCGCGTCTACATACTGTGTGTGGGCACTGCTGCTTTGATTTCAGCCATACCTTGAGTCCTCTGCTGAAGACGTTGGCATTGAATAGAATAGAATAGAATAGAATAGAATAGAATAGAATAGAATAGAATAGAATAGACTTTTAATTGTCATTGCACACAAAGTATACAAGGAAATTTCAGGGGAGCTCCTCCCACATGACCGTAGTACAAACATACATGTAACACATAACATAATGTAGGACATATAACGGAAATATTTTAAAGTGCATGACGAGCGGTAAACATAATAGTTATCAAGTCCAGGTATAAGGTGCATGGTGCACGTGAGGGGACAGTCAATGAGAGTTTAGCAGTCTGACTGCTTGGGGGAAAAAGCTGTTCATAAATCTTGAGCTCTTACATTAGCATTTATGGACCGGTATCTCCTCCCCGAGGGAAGGAGCTGAAAGAGCTCCAGTTTTAAGCCAGTAGGCAGAGAGTTCCATAAGTTTGCCCCTTTAACAGAGAAGGCAGACTCTGGGAGAGCCTGGGCAGTATAGGAGCCTCTCTCTCTGTGAGAGCCTGGGCAGTATAGGAGCCTCTCTCTCTCTGGGAGAGCCTGGGCAGTATAGGAGCCTCTCTCTCTGTGAGAGCCTGGGCAGTATAGGAGCCTCTCTCTCTCTGGGAGAGCCTGGGCAGTATAGGGGCCTCTCTCTCTCTGGGAGAGCCTGGGCAGTATAGGAGCCTCTCTCTCTCTCTGGGAGAGCCTGGGCAGTATAGGAGCCTCTCTCTCTCTGGGAGAGCCTGGGCAGTATAGGGGCCTCTCTCTCTGGGAGAGCCTGGGCAGTATAGGAGCCTCTCTCTCTCTGGGAGAGCCTGGGCAGTATAGGAGCCTCTCTCTCTCTGGGAGAGCCTGGGCAGTATAGGAGCCTCTCTCTCTGGGAGAGCCTGGGCAGTATAGGGGCCTCTCTCTCTCTCTGGGAGAGCCTGGGCAGTATAGGAGCCTCTCTCTCTGGGAGAGCCTGGGCAGTATAGGAGCCTCTCTCTCTGGGAGAGCCTGGGCAGTATAGGAGCCTCTCTCTCTCTGGGAGAGCCTGGGCAGTATAGGAGCCTCTCTCTCTGGGAGAGCCTGGGCAGTATAGGAGCCTCTCTCTCTGGGAGAGCCTGGGCAGTATAGGAGCCTCTCTCTCTCTGGGAGAGCCTGGGCAGTATAGGAGCCTCTCTCTCTGGGAGAGCCTGGGCAGTATAGGAGCCTCTCTCTCTCTGGGAGAGCCTGGGCAGTATAGGAGCCTCTCTCTCTCTGGGAGAGCCTGGGCAGTATAGGAGCCTCTCTCTCTCTGGGAGAGCCTGGGCAGTATAGGAGCCTCTCTCTCTGGGAGAGCCTGGGCAGTATAGGAGCCTCTCTCTCTGGGAGAGCCTGGGCAGTATAGGAGCCTCTCTCTCTCTGGGAGAGCCTGGGCAGTATAGGAGCCTCTCTCTCTGGGAGAGCCTGGGCAGTATAGGAGCCTCTCTCTCTCTGGGAGAGCCTGGGCAGTATAGGAGCCTCTCTCTCTCTGGGAGAGCCTGGGCAGTATAGGAGCCTCTCTCTCTCTGGGAGAGCCTGGGCAGTATAGGAGCCTCTCTCTCTCTGGGAGAGCCTGGGCAGTATAGGAGCCTCTCTCTCTCTGGGAGAGCCTGGGCAGTATAGGAGCCTCTCTCTCTGGGAGAGCCTGGGCAGTATAGGTGCCTCTCTCTCTCTCTGGGAGAGCCTGGGCAGTATAGGAGCCTCTCTCTCTGGGAGAGCCTGGGCAGTATAGGGGCCTCTCTCTCTCTCTGGGAGAGCCTGGGCAGTATAGGGGCCTCTCTCTCTCTCTGGGAGAGCCTGGGCAGTATAGGAGCCTCTCTCTCTCTGGGAGAGCCTGGGCAGTATAGGGGCCTCTCTCTCTCTCTGGGAGAGCCTGGGCAGTATAGGAGCCTCTCTCTCTCTGGGAGAGCCTGGGCAGTATAGGAGCCTCTCTCTCTCTCTGGGAGAGCCTGGGCAGTATAGGAGCCTCTCTCTCTCTGGGAGAGCCTGGGCAGTATAGGAGCCTCTCTCTCTCTGGGAGAGCCTGGGCAGTATAGGGGCCTCTCTCTCTCTCTGGGAGAGCCTGGGCAGTATAGGAGCCTCTCTCTCTGGGAGAGCCTGGGCAGTATAGGAGCCTCTCTCTCTGGGAGAGCCTGGGCAGTATAGGAGCCTCTCTCTCTGGGAGAGCCTGGGCAGTATAGGAGCCTCTCTCTCTCTGGGAGAGCCTGGGCAGTATAGGAGCCTCTCTCTCTGGGAGAGCCTGGCCAGTATAGGAGCCTCTCTCTCTGGGAGAGCCTGGGCAGTATAGGAGCCTCTCTCTCTGGGAGAGCCTGGGCAGTATAGGAGCCTCTCTCTCTCTGGGAGAGCCTGGGCAGTATAGGGCCTCTCTCTCTCTGGGAGAGCCTGGTCGGTATAGGAGCCTCTCTCTCTAGGAGAGCCTGGGCAGTATAGGAGCCTCTCTCTCTCTGGGAGAGCCTGGGCAGTATAGGAGCCTCTCTCTCTCTGGGAGAGCCTGGGCAGTATAGGAGCCTCTCTCTCTCTGGGAGAGCCTGGTCAGTATAGGAGCCTCTCTCTCTCTGGGAGAGCCTGGGCAGTATAGGAGCCTCTCTCTCTGGGAGAGCCTGGGCAGTATAGGAGCCTCTCTCTCTCTGGGAGAGCCTGGGCAGTATAGGAGCCTCTCTCTCTCTGGGAGAGCCTGGGCAGTATAGGAGCCTCTCTCTCTCTGGGAGAGCCTGGGCAGTATAGGAGCCTCTCTCTCTCTGGGAGAGCCTGGGCAGTATAGGAGCCTCTCTCTCTCTGGGAGAGCCTGGGCAGTATAGGGGCCTCTCTCTCTGGGAGAGCCTGGGCAGTATAGGAGCCTCTCTCTCTCTGGGAGAGCCTGGGCAGTATAGGAGCCTCTCTCTCTGGGAGAGCCTGGGCAGTATAGGAGCCTCTCTCTCTGGGAGAGCCTGGGCAGTATAGGAGCCTCTCTCTCTGGGAGAGCCTGGGCAGTATAGGAGCCTCTCTCTCTGGGAGAGCCTGGGCAGTATAGGAGCCTCTCTCTCTGGGAGAGCCTGGGCAGTATAGGAGCCTCTCTCTCTCTCTGGGAGAGCCTGGGCAGTATAGGGGCCTCTCTCTCTGGGAGAGCCTGGGCAGTATAGGAGCCTCTCTCTCTGGGAGTGGGCAGTATAGGGCCGGACAGGGTGAGATTTAAGTTTAAGTTTAAGTTTATTTGGATCCCCATTATTCTTCCTGGGGTCCATAACATGTAAAATACAGTTACAGACTTTATACACTCACAACATTCACATGGCATACAGACAATTAAAACAACAATACATACTCATAATTCATTCGTAAAACAATACAGCATAATATACTATTTAGCTTTTACATACATTATCTATGTTCATATCAACCAATTATACAATCTTCTAATAATATATCCATATCAGACACATACCTTTTCATTAGGGATGTCCGATATTATCGGCCTACCGATATTATCGGCCGATATCGGCATTAAAGGGGAACTATTTTACTATTTCTTTCACTATTTGGGGACTTTTACACAATTCCTGTGAGTCTATGGAACACCTCTGTAATTTCCTTTTTTTTGTATTCATTGTTTTGTATTTCTAATCAAGTCCTCAAAAACAGCATTTTTCTACCTCAAGATCTTAAGCCGTTTTGAGCCTGGGCTCCAACCACTGTGTGCAGCTCATCATGTACCTGATGCCACACCAGTGGCGGCTCTACCACTAGGGGCGCTCGGGCGCTGCCCCCCCTCAGCTCCTACCCTGGTTATATGAGAGAACAAGAAAAATAAGTTTTTAGTTTTTTGTTTTATAGCCCTATAAATAATATAAACATGTTTAAAATTAATAATATTTACTCATTTTAAGTATGTTTGTGTTTCCAATGCACAATATAACGTTATTATATTAAAAAAAAAATACTCGTTTTCTTGAACAGGAAGTGACTCACCTTTCTTTTTTTTTTATTATTTTTTTGTATTTCTCGGCCCGGGCTAGACGCGATAGCGCTCTGAGTGCGCGTCACGGTTTGATCGCTGTATCACGCGCAGCCAATCAGTGCGTAACGCGTTGTGCGTTGAAATATGACTATTATGTTGGAATCCGGGCGCGATTTGAAGCGGTCTAGCCAGTAGCGTCAAGAATTTCTGTAGCCGCATTTCGCGGAGACGCTCTCTGATTGGCCGACGCCAGTATTTTTTTCCGTAGCAGAATTTCACAGAGACGATCTCTGATTGGCCGAATCCAATTTCTAATGTTCCAATTCTAGCTTATTCCTAGGTTGGTCCTCCGTTGGTGGTAGAGATTTGTGTTGTTGTGAGATGCATGCAGCTGAGCGTGCCGTGACTGCAAGTTCTTTAGACTGTTAAGCTTAGGCACTCTTTCAAAGTTGGTTAAGGTTAGAGTTTGTCTTAGAGCATGGCGATAGAACGCCAGGTAGTTTGCAGTCTGTTCGACGCGGAAGTGGACAAAGGAATGAAGTACTTGTGTTGTGTGACCAACTGCTAACAAGCTAACACTTGGCTAACAAGCTATATGGCGGATGCAGTCTGGACACAGTGGACAGTGGTCTGGAATACATCAACAGTGGATTATACACTTTATCAAGGCAAGCCCTGGACGTGTCAACTAAACAGTGAGTCTCTCTCTCTCTCTCGCTCTCTCTCTCTCTCTCTCTCTCTCTCTCTCTCTCTCTCTCTCTCTCTCTCTCTCGGATTGAAAATACGCGGATTATGGCTTGTTCAATATCGTCTATGTTTGAATGAATGAATGAATGAAAACTTTATTAACAGATTGCAGAATGGGTACAATACAGTACTGCTCAATACACACAATTGTTAAGGGGATGCAGACCAGAGAAAGACGTTTGTCTTGTTTACATCAGGGTCCCAGATTTTCGATTCATATCAATAGTTTAATACCTAGCCTTGGCTCGTTTAACAATATGCAAAATATGTGTACAGCCCTGTACTCATACTGAAGTTATTCTTGGTATATAATAGGTCTGATTGTGTAACGAATCGATTCCACGTCGCGCTGTGTGTGAGAGAGAGAAGGAGAGAGGGAGAGATCTGCGTGTGTTTGGAGACGGAGCGAGTTTTGTTTCTAACTTTTCTATTTATATATTGTTTCAAGTTGTGAATTAGACTATACTTTATTTGACTGGTTGTGTGTTGTTGTAGTAACAGCTGAGCGACTCGTTCATAAGAGCCGATTCATTGCCGTGAGCGTGAGTCGAATCGCTCACGTCTTGCCATGAGTCGGTTGCGTGGTACTGTACATGTTTGCAAAATGTTTGGTATAGCGCCCCTAGTGGCAAAGCATCCACGAGCCGCCACTGTGCCACACAGCCACATTAACATGCAGCTGAGTCTCTCTGACATCACAAATCAGCACATTTTCAGATGACTCAGTTCAGTGAGGGTGAATATTGTGAGAGGAGAATTGGAAGAATGCGCCAATATGAGAATTAGAGACATAGATCATATTAATATAAGTTCACATAGCTAGGAAACAATGCTAAACACTCAAAAAGGCCATTTATAAGATAGTTCCCCTTTAAGATGTGTTATCGGAAAATATCGGTATCGGTTTTCAATTCTTTTTTTCTTTTTTTACATTTCTATAACCTTTATTTACCCAGGCAAGCAAGTAAGAACAAATTCTGATTTTATTTATTGTCAAAAGTATGCACAATGTTGTGTTAATTCCACAACAAGAGATATGTAATGTTAATTACCTGAAATTATTCAATTTTTTTGGGGGGGAAACCCTGCATATATCGGTATCGGTTGATATCGGTATCGGAAATTAAGAGTTGGACAATATCGGTATATCGGTATCGGTAAAAAAGCCAATATCGAGCATCCCTACTTTTCATCTACGTATATCCCTATCTCTCTATCAGACACATATACATTTTAATTTACGTACACACTATCTATTAGGAAATGTCCATTTCTTTGGTTGAAAATGTTGTTTTACCCAGATTCTGAACCGACATTTACTATGTTCCTGCTTCACATGTCTGGGAAGAGAGTCCCACTCCTGCCCACCACGGAACATGACAGTTCGCTTCATTGCATTCCACCTCACTTTTGATATCACACACGCACGTCTTAGATTTCGAGGTAACCGGGAAATATTTTAGAATACTCTAATATCACTTACATATAGAATAGAATAGAAATACTTTATTCCTCCCCGAGGGAAATGTGGCACTACAAATCGCTCACAGTAAACAGTAGACGCTTGGATGGACAAAAACAAAAAGTCACGAATAAGAATAAAATGAGCCTAACAATAAAATACGGTCCGGGATAACCAATATAAATACGGTCCGGGATAACCAATATACAGTATATATATATATACTGTATATACTGTATACATATATATATATATATATATATATATATATATATATATATATATATGTAACGGTTGTGACAATGTCACCTTAAACTTCATTGCCCCGAGTGGGAGTCGAACCCCGGTCTCCCACACCGCAGGCAGCAACACAGACCGCTATACCAAGAGGTGAATCCACTTCTAAGTAATGGGTTTATGCGTCTTTTGAGGATGTGAGAGTGAGTTTAACCCACAGCACCGCTACTCACCCCAGCCCTTCTTGACTGCGCTTCACGATACCATCCGTTACATATATACACAGTATATTTGGGAAATACACATCTATTTTCAAAGGTTTGTGTGTGTGTGTGTGTGTGTGTGTGTGTGTGTGTGTGTGTGTGTGTGTGTGTGTGTGTGTGTGTGTGTGTGTGTGTGTGTGTGTGTGTAGGTGTGTGTGTGTGTGTGTGTGTGTGTGTGTGTGTGTGTGTGTGTGTGTGTGTGTGTGTGTGTGTGTGTGTGTGTGTGTGTGTGTGCGTGTGTAGCGTGATCGAATCTGCGTTGTGTCTGGTGTGTGAGGTGAACGTAGACTCAGACAATGGTACTCAGTTGATGGTGTTTATTTCCTGTTAGCAAACCAAAACAACACGTACACAAAGCATGGCGGCGTTAGCGACCATCATCAAAGTGCAGTCCACCTCTGCTCTCGTTCTCAGCAAGCACAAAGAGAGCGCGCGCGCGCACATTTAAAACAGCGCGCCGTCTACAGTTACGACCATTAAATACATGTAGCTCAGTGCAAGTCAGCTTCAGCAAAAACATATGAAACAATATGAAATGAAAGGCAGTGTGTAAGCATTAAATAAACCAAAATACAAAAACAACGGTTCATACCTGTTAGCAAACCAAAACAACACGTACACAAAGCATGGCGGCGTTAGCGACCATCATCAAAGTGCAGTCCACCTGGTATTGCCAAACAGAATACTGAGTTAGTACACGAACGTACTATGGCTGTTTTACACAGGGCGAATTACAGTTTTTCTCAATTGCTTTGGTGCATTTCTCTGATCAGAATTAAAGTTCTCATAACTGTTAGTGCATTTCTCAAAACAATTAGTACAAACTGCAAAACCTAGGTGATAACCTGCAGAAGCGTGTCACTTGCTCAAAATGGATAATTCATTCCTCAAAAGCAAGTATTCATGTCAATGAAAGTGTCACTGTCATCAAAATGAAAAGTCCTGACACCATTGTTTATGAACAAGATAGTCAAATGGCTTTGCCATGTTTTCGTTATGACAGTTTTCCAAGTGTTTTCCAATGCAAAAAAAGTCAGATCTTGGTGACACTTTCTGAAAATGCTCAAGACAGCACTATACACTATTTGCACAGCCATTTGAAATCTACAGTTACACATTGCTGTATTTAGTGAGGTAAATGAGTACAAGACACGTATGTTTCACATTTTTACTGCATATGCTCTTTGCAATTTTAATTTGTTCACAGCATTGTGCAAAAGAAAAATACAAACTAATTTACAACAAACATAAGAAACACCATTTGGCCTTTGGGTAGAGCTGTGCACAACTGTAAACAATATTGCAGTACATATTGGAACTGAATTGGAACATACAACATACACAGTACTGTAAATCATTCATTCACATCCAGACATTCCTGTCTGTCTGGCTATTGGATTCAGGAATGGGGAGTAGGGAGGGAGATATTCCACCAGCATCCTTTCATGTGCTGCAAACCACTGTGTGACCAGAATTGCGTGGTGAAAACGCACATTATCCCATACAACAACGTACTTGGTCAGATGGTCACCATTTAGGCCCCTCTCATTCTCAGGGACTATGTCCCTGTAAAGAGTGTCTAAAAAAGTCAGCAGATGTTGTGTGTTGTATGGACCAATGCGGGGCATATGGGTGAGGACGCCGTTTTCTGAGATGGCTGCACACATTGTAATATTCCCTCCTGGTTGGCCTGGGACATCAGTGGTTGCTCTCTGTCCAATGCGATTCCTTCCACACCTTCTACCTTTTGCCAGATTGAAACCCGCCTCATCAACATATTTGAATATGTGCAGCGATTCCCTGGCATCCAGCTCCATTCAGGGGAAAAATTATAAAGAAATGTATAAAATTTGCTTGACAGATTTTGACAACTAGTTTAACATATTTGTATCTAATGACTCAAGCAATGAAATGAGGACTATTAGTTTTATAGGGAATGACTATTCAGCAGTCATAAGTATAGTTCATTTTGACTGACATGACCTAAGCAAATGATAATGTTATAAAACAGCAGAGAATTGTATGAAAGCAATTGATGCATGTCCAAAAGCATTTGCAATTTGTTCGGAGGAATGAGAAACTGCTACTATGATGTGCACAAATTACAAAATGTTGTGGAGGTTGAACTAACAGTTATGAGAACTTTAATTCTGATCAGAGAAATGCACCAAAGCAATTGAGAAAAACTGTAATGCCATTACACAACAGGGTATTTCAGTACCAAAACCAAAACATAAATCAGTTTTACAAGTTATACAAAGGTCTGTTATACACCTCAGCTTGCCTGGTCTGTTGCTTCTCAGCATGCTTTTGAGCAAGTGCCATCGCTTCCCTTAGATCCTTTCCCAGTGACTGGACATACTTATCCACATCCACTGTATCTCCATCCAAAAGGACACTCTGAAACATGACATCGACAGGTAATCTCGGAGTGCGACCAAACATCAAAAAGAAGGGTGGGACCCCTGTGGTCTCATGCACTGTGCAATTATAAGCAAACGTCAAAGTGTTCAACATCTGAGGCCATTTCACCTTGGAACGAGGTGGCAAAGCACGGATCATACTACCTAAAGTGCGGTTTAGACGTTCTACTTGTCCATTTCCCATAGGATGGTATGGCGTGGTATGGGATTTTTCAACCCCTGCCATCTGAAGCATTTCTGCTATGAGTGCACTCTCAAAATTAGCTCCTCTGTCGCTATGAATGCAGGCTGCAAAACCATAAACAGAAAAAAAGTTATTCCAGAGCACTCTGGCCACCGTCTTTGCAGTTTGATTGGGACACGGATAAGCACACGCTAGTTTGGTAAAATGGTCAGTTATAACAAGCACATCAATGGACTTATTATTGGCATCCTCAGCCGACCAAAAGTCAATACACACCAACTCCAGTGGTGCAGTGGTGACTATAGATACCAGCGGAGCCCTAGCCTCCGGCTCAGGTGCTTTGCTCAGTACACATCTCTTACAATGACTCACATATTCTTTGACATCCTTTTCCATGGAGTCCCAATAGAAACGTTGTCTAGTGAGCCACAATGTGCGCTGCTGGCCCTGGTGCCCAGCCTCATCATGTACCCCTTTTAGCACCTGTCCTCTCAGAGCGCTCGGTACAACATATTGAAAGACTTTCTTCTTACTCACAACGTGTTTTGAAACACGGTACAACACTCCTAATTTTGTTGTGAGTTTTCCCCACTGTCTCAGTGTGCGGTTTGTTTCTTTCGACTCATGGACTCTCTCTCTTCGAGATGGGCGGCGGCCTCTATCTACAAAGAATTTGACTCTACCAGTGACAGGGTCCTGGCACTGTTTGTCGTACAATTCCTCATGAGTGAGGACAGGCAATGGGCTCTGTCCCATGGACACCAACCTTTCTAGCTGCTGCACATGAGAGACTGCTCTCACAGCTGCGCCATCCTCCCAACAGCGATGTGTGTGGAGTACAGCAGATACCTCTTCACGAGATATGCTCCCACTGTCACTACCCACCTCACCACTGGCCTTAAGAGAACTCTGAGTGGACAATCCTAGGCCCTTCCTCCTCACCTCTGGTTCCTCACAGGTAAGACGGAACATGTTTTGCACGTCATCTACCTCCAAACCCCTAGCCTCCCTCAACAAGACATCATACGAGGTCCTTGTCAGCCTGTGCATCACCCTAGGCTTAGCAAACGGCTCCCTGCTCAGTGCATCAGCTACTGTATTTTTAGGCCCAGGAATGTACTGAATGTCAAAATCAAAAGGTGCCAGCTTAGCCACCCATCTCTGCTCGCATGCATCGAGTTTTGGCTTTGTGAGGATGTACTTAAGTGGATTATTATCTGTCCACACTGTAAATTTATGTCCTCGCAGCCAATGGCTAAACTTGTCGTGTATAGCCCATTTCATGGCGAGAAACTCAAGCCTATGAGCGGGATATTTAGACTGAGCATGATTCAAAGATTTACTAGCAAAAGCTATGGGCCTGGCTGTGCTACACCCTTCCTGCACTTGTGAAAGCACAGCTCCCAGTCCACTAGTGGATGCATCTACAGACAATAAAAATGGCTGAGAAAAGTCAGGGTGAGCCAACAGAGTTTGTCCCACCAATGCGGCTTTTAACGCCTCAAAGGCCTCCCTACACTCCACAGTCCAGTCGGCTGCACTAAGCCTACGAAGGGGGGCAGCTCTCTTGCTTTTTACTTTGCCTCTCCGTGGCTTTTTCACACCCGTGGTCAATTGAAACAGTGGTCTTGCAACTACAGAGCAGTTCTCAATGTAATGTTGATAATACACCATCATTCCTAAAAATGACCGGATCTTATTGGCAGACGGGGTGACCCCATCCGACTCCATAATATCGCTCTCCGTCACACCCACTATCGCCTGCACCTTATCGGGGTCTGTGGCTATCCCTTCCCGAGAAACAATGTGTCCCAAAAACTTCAGTGACTTTCTCAGAAACTGACACTTAGATGGAGACAACTTCAGGTTGTGTTCTCGTAAACGCTGAAATACCATCTCCAGCCTCTGCAAGCTCTCTTCTTCCGACTTGCCAAAGACCAGAAGGTCATCTAAGTAACAAAGAAGACTCAGTGAGTTCTGATCACCAAAGATTGTGAGCATCATTCTCATGAACGTCGCTGGACTGTTACAAAGCCCCTGGGGCATACGGTTATATTCATGTAAACCGAGAGGAGAGGAGAACGCCGTGTATTTCTTATCATCCTCATGCAGTGGGACATTGTAATACCCGGATGTCAAATCCATAGAACTGAAAAAGGCATTGCCTCCCAACGCTGCAAGTACATCTGCTTGATGGGGTAATGGATGTGCATCTTTCACAGTACGAGCGTTTAACCACCTGAAATCTGTGCACAATCTCAATTCCCCATTCTTTTTCCAACAAAGAACAAGGGGGGATGCATACTCGCTACTCGACTTCCTAATTATCTCCCTGTCCTCCATCTCGTTCAGAGTCTCTCTCAACTTTTGGTAATGGGCGGGGGAGAGCCTCCGGTAAGGTAACCGAAAGGGCCGATCGTCAGTCAGTCGGATACGGTGACAGAAGCCACCAGCCTCACCACAATCCAACCGGTGTCTAGAAAACACATCCTCATAGTTCTCGATCAGATCAGTCAGTCTATCTTTCCAGACTGGTGAGACCTGACAGTCATCAACTGACAGGTTCTGGAGCCCTAGACTAGCCAGTCTATCGTTCCCCCTAGCTACATTGTTGCTATCACAACTCCTAGCTGTCAGACTGCCGTGAGAGCTGCCACTACTCACTCTACCGGCATTCTGGTGGACTGACGTGTCCGTATCATTGTCAAAATCTTCTAATGCAATGCATGGATATACGTCAGCCACTTTTGCATTTCTTCTCAAGGTGATAGCCTTGTTAGTCGGATTTATAATCTTGACAGGAAGCCACCCATCCCCCCAGAGAGGTGTAACTACCCTGCCAACTAGTATGTTACGGTGCACACAACGAGAGGCGCTGGGCTCAACGATAACAGTACTTCCCATAGACAGTTTTGTCTTGGGTGGGAGACGACCCCACACTACATGCTCACTCATCGGTTCAAGTGTTACGGCCTGTTTCAACTTGACTGTTCCCACTTTGTCAGGAATTTCCTCCCCCCTCCATCTCTCAAGATTGGCCATGAACCTGATAAACTGACTGTTTTCGTCCTGACATGGTGACTCAGCTTTTCCCAGTATGCGCCAGTAGGCCCCCGTGGATTTGAACTGCCTAATTAAGGGCTTCATCACATTGGTGCCTATAATGAGCTCATCTACCTGACCCTCCACTATCAAAACTGGTACTATGTATTCAAAACCGTAAAGCTTAAGTTTCAGCTCACACGTTCCCACCGGGCTAGTTTGTTTCCCACCACACCCCACAAGAACAACATTGGTAGTCGATATTAGATCACCCGTCACTACTCCTGCCTCCCTCAGCCGAGGAACCACATCAGCGCGCAGAGAAGTAGCCATGGATCCACTATCTAACATCCCCTGTAACTCAACCTTGTCTCCTGTCAATACGGTGGTGAAAAATAAACTGTCACTTTGGGATGTTCTGGTCACATTCTGCATAATTACTGTCTTGTCTTTGGGTGCTGCTTCACAAACAGACATATATACAGACTGGATATCATCATTGCAATTGGAGGAAAAACCATAGGGGCCCACATTGTCCTCCTTTGAACGAGGGCCGGCTAGTTTTCCTGGGGAGGACCAGCCTGTCTCTGACCAGGGGGCTGTCTAGGAGTGGTCTGCCCACAATAGATACCAATATGCCCTGGACTCAGACACTTGAAACACAGCCTGTGCGTCCTGCAATGTGTCCTAGTATCGTGCTCCGAACTGCCACAAACCTGACATTCTTGAGAAGGTCTGGGAAACTGTCTCTGGGGGCCATTTTGTACATAAGGACCATTTTGTACGTAAGGACCATTTTGTACAGACTGAGTGTTGTTGCCTAACGCCATTTCTAACACTCTCAGAACCCTATCCATTGTGTTATTCTCAGATACAGGCGTCAGCTGCTCTAGCTCTGGACTACTGACAGCCACAGGTGACGCGCTTTGTTCGTGATTAACAACCACCCTCTCCTGTGATGACTCAATGGCGACCACTTGTTGTGTCAACCGACCTCGACTCGCTCTATGTTCTCTCAAATATTCATCCAAATGTCCCTGCACCTCACCTGCTGTCCACTCACGAGATGGCTTACTTTTGAACACTAAGGACAACTCCTTATCGGGGCAGTTACGGATGAACATGAGAACTAGATGCTTGCTCAGGCTAGTCTGAGATTCCCCCTTACTAAGAAGACACTGCTCTGTGGCTTCTGCTGCTTTGTTAAGCCTAATCCAATAGTCAAGAGGATTCTCGCTTGCATATGCTTTGACTGCATAAAAGTCAGCTAATGGAAGATCTGAGTGAATAATATCACCAAAATGTTGTCTCAAAATGCTAAAAATAACACCCACCTCACTGACAGTTGAGTTGCTACGCAGCCATACTTTGGTAACGTCCCGGGCCCTCCCCATTAGCTTGTTCATAACCTCCTCAACTTGTTCAGTTCCAGTACAGTTATTTTTCTTTCTGAGATACGTCCTCATGAGTTCCTCCCACTCAAAAACAGAACACTTATCTGTGCTGTCCCCTCTAAAATAGGGTGGGGCATTTGCATCTGAACGTAACACAAGATTCATTTTGGATGCATCAATCACAGTGTTCCCACATTGGTCAGGTTGGAACGTCTGTTGGGGATTTTGAGAAGCTAATACAGGTGAAATCCCTGTGATTGTGTTCTGCATTAACGTCATTCTAATAGCTTCCCCTATTTCTGACCCAATGGATCTTATCAAATTGGCCATTTGACTGGGGGATGTTTCAACACTAGTGTTGTTAATTTCACCAGGTGAGGGAACAACCGGAGTGAAAAGTAACGATTGGGCATTTCCCTCTAAGTGACCCTCTACACGCCTCCTTTCAGGACTAGAGGAACCTGAACCACCTGGACTCCCCGGAGTAGACTGCATAACCGGTGTGTAATCGAGAACCCCTCTCCCTCTCCCCACAGTCAAGTTCCTTGTAGGAGTGTTTCCTACATTCAAAGTCACTTTCAATATCAAATGGTACTTTCACCGTTTTACTCTTCAGTGTGTTTTAGGTAACACACTCGAAATCAATAAACTTGATTAGAGACTATCTTTTTCAAAGGATTCAGTGCTCTCCAGCCTCCTCAGGAACAGACCTCAGGAACAGGCGGCGAATGCAGCGTCCCCGTGACCAGGTCGCGCCAGCAGCATCCACGCGTCTAGGCCGCACATGAAGCCTCCACGTCTCTCCAGCTACACCGGTGGTCGGCCTCTGCTGACCAGTTGATCCGGCTTGTCTCGGCACCAGTTGTAGCGTGATCGAATCTGCGTTGTGTCTGGTGTGAGGTGAACGTAGACTCAGACAATGGTACTCAGTTGATGGTGTTTATTTCCTGTTAGCAAACCAAAACAACACGTACACAAAGCATGGCGGCGTTAGCGACCATCATCAAAGTGCAGTCCACCTCTGCTCTCGTTCTCAGCAAGCACAAAGAGAGCGCGCGCGCGCACATTTAAAACAGCGCGCCGTCTACAGTTACGACCATTAAATACATGTAGCTCAGTGCAAGTCAGCTTCAGCAAAAACATATGAAACAATATGAAATGAAAGGCAGTGTGTAAGCATTAAATAAACCAAAATACAAAAACAACGGTTCATACCTGTTAGCAAACCAAAACAACACGTACACAAAGCATGGCGGCGTTAGCGACCATCATCAAAGTGCAGTCCACCTGGTATTGCCAAACAGAATACTGAGTTAGTACACGAACGTTAGTATGGCTGTTTTACACAGGGCGAATTAATGTCATTACACAACAGGGTATTTCAGTACCAAAACCAAAACATAAATCAGTTTTACAAGTTATACAAAGCAATTAAATCCAATATTAGGTAAACGAAAGCGCATACCTCTGCTCTCGTTCTCAGCAAGCACAAAGAGAGCGAGCACTTCCGCCAGCGTGTCTCTCGTCAACAAACCGGCTAAACCATTTTGTACATTAGTTGAACGTATTTACAATACAACAATTATTCAATGGAAAGAAAAACCCATTATAAAAGACCCAAAAGGGATTTCGTTTGGAGAATTGGTAACTCAATGTGAGGAAATTAATATAAACTAGTAACCAAGGCGCCACTCCAAAACACTAGAGTGAGCTCGGTCCACTTTGTTCCTTCAAAGTAAGAGTGTTCCCCTTTTGACCTACTTATTTAAGATAAAATATAACAGTTTCTGTCCATGATTCTAGCATAACAACTTCACTCTGCTACACGTGCGTGTGTGTGAGTACATTTTCATAGAAAAGCACCTGATGGAATATATATATATATATATATATATATATATGTCTCTATATAGCCTCATTTTGCTATCCAGGGGGCAGTCTTAGCCATCACATTTAACCCTTTCACTGCCACACGACAGAAGGTTAACCCTTTACTATCACACTACCGACGGTTAACCGTTGGTAGTGTGATAGTAAAGGGTTAACCTCCTGTCGTGTGGCAGTGAAAGGGTTAACCTTCTGTTGTGTGGCAGTGAAAAGGTTAACAGAGGCAGGTAAACCTGGGCTCAGGCTAGAAGCACCATAGAAGCCGTAGAGAATAGAACCCAAAGAAAACACACTACTTTAGCAGGAAGTTCGACCAAAAATAGAAATTCAAAAGAGGTTGATGAAATTATTGTTGAAACGAAGTCAAAAGGTATTTGACTTTATTATATTTAACTTCATAGAACGTTGTTAACCTTTTGGTACTGTAGTGTGGTGTGGTAGTGAAAGGGAGCTGATAGAGGGACCGCAGCAGACATATGTACAGTACACTGTACAACAAAAAGTTCATGGGAAATTCACTCCATTCTTTTACAGATTACTTTTGTTTTTCTACTTTAAGTGTAAATGCCATAAAAATACAGTCAATTAACTTTTATCAAAAATGTTAACCATTAAATAAAGGTTGTATTCTGTAAATGTATTTGATTTTACTGTAATTTGACAGTAAAGTATTTGGCAACCATTGCTGCCGGACATTTACAGTTATCTTTTTTACAGTATGTACAGTAGGGAGCTAACAGAGCAACCAGAGCAACCAGAGCAACCAGAGCAGACCTGTATGTACAGTAGGGAGCTAACAGAGCAACCAGAGCAACCAGAGCAACCAGAGCAGACCTGTATGTACAGTAGGGAGCTAACAGAGCAACCAGAGCAACCAGAGCAACCAGAGCAGACCTGTATGTACAGTAGGGAGCTGACAGAGCAACCAGAGCAGACCTGTATGTACAGTAGGGAGCTGACAGAGCAACCAGAGCAGACCTGTATGTACAGTAGGGAGCTGACAGAGCAACCAGAGCAGACCTGTATGTACAGTAGGGAGCTGACAGAACAACCAGAGCAGCCCTATATGTACAGTAGGGAGCTGACAGAGCAACCAGAGCATACCTGTATGTACAGTAGGGAGCTGACAGAGCAACCAGAGCAGACCTGTATGTACAGTAGGGAGCTAACAGAGCAACCAGAGCAGACCTGTATGTACAGTAGGGAGCTGACAGAGCAACCAGAGCAGACCTGTATGTACAGTAGGGAGCTGACAGAGCAACCAGAGCAGACCTGTATGTACAGTAGGGAGCTAACAGAGCAACCAGAGCAGACCTGTATGTACAGTAGGGAGCTGACAGAGCAACCAGAGCAGACCTGTATGTACAGTAGGGAGCTGACAGAGCAACCAGAGCAGACCTGTATGTACAGTAGGGAGCTGACAGAACAACCAGAGCAGACCTGTATGTACAGTAGGGAGCTGACAGAGCAACCAGAGCAGACCTATATGTACAGTAGGGAGCTGACAGAACAACCAGAGCAGACCTATATGTACAGTAGGGAGCTAACAGAGCAACCAGAGCAGACCTGTATGTACAGTAGGGAGCTGACAGAACAACCAGAGCAGCCCTATATGTACAGTAGGGAGCTGACAGAGCAACCAGAGCAGACCTGTATGTACAGTAGGGAGCTGACAGAGCAACCAGAGAAGCCCTATATGTACAGTAGGGAGCTGACAGAACAACCAGAGCAGACCTATATGTACAGTAGGGAGCTGACAGAACAACCAGAGCAGACCTGTATGTACAGTAGGGAGCTGACAGAACAACCAGAGCAGACCTGTATGTACAGTAGGGAGCTGACAGAGCAACCAGAGCAGACCTATATGTACAGTAGGGAGCTGACAGAGCAACCAGAGCAGACCTGTATGTACAGTAGGGAGCTAACAGAGCAACCAGAGCAGACCTGTATGTACAGTAGGGAGCTAACAGAGCAACCAGAGCAGACCTATATGTACAGTAGGGAGCTGAACCAGAGCAACCAGAGCAGACCTGTATGTACAGTAGGGAGCTGACAGAACAACCAGAGCAGACCTGTATGTACAGTAGGGAGCTAACAGAGCAACCAGAGCAGACCTATATGTACAGTAGGGAGCTGACAGAGCAACCAGAGCAGACCTGTATGTACAGTAGGGAGCTGAACCAGAGCAACCAGAGCAGACCTGTATGTACAGTAGGGAGCTGACAGAGCAACCAGAGCAGACCTGTATGTACAGTAGGGAGCTGACAGAACAACCAGAGCAGACCTGTATGTACAGTAGGGAGCTAACAGAGCAACCAGAGCAGACCTGTATGTACAGTAGGGAGCTGACAGAACAACCAGAGCAGACCTGTATGTACAGTAGGGAGCTAACAGAGCAACCAGAGCAGACCTGTATGTACAGTAGGGAGCTGACAGAGCAACCAGAGCAGACCTGTATGTACAGTAGGGAGCTAACAGAGCAACCAGAGCAGACCTGTATGTACAGTAGGGAGCTGAACCAGAGCAACCAGAGCAGACCTGTATGTACAGTAGGGAGCTGAACCAGAGCAACCAGAGCAGACCTATATGTACAGTAGGGAGCTAACAGAGCAACCAGAGCAGACCTGTATGTACAGTAGGGAGCTGACAGAGCAACCAGAGCAGACCTGTATGTACAGTAGGGAGCTGACAGAGCAACCAGAGCAGACCTGTATGTACAGTAGGGAGCTGACAGAACAACCAGAGCAGACCTGTATGTACAGTAGGGAGCTGACAGAGCAACCAGAGCAGACCTATATGTACAGTAGGGAGCTGACAGAACAACCAGAGCAGACCTGTATGTACAGTAGGGAGCTGACAGAGCAACCAGAGCAGACCTGTATGTACAGTAGGGAGCTGAACCAGAGCAGACCTGTATGTACAGTAGGGAGCTGACAGAGCAACCAGAGCAGACCTATATGTACAGTAGGGAGCTGACAGAGCAACCAGAGCAGACATGTATGTACAGTAGGGAGCTGACAGAGCAACCAGAGCAGACCTGTATGTACAGTAGGGAGCTGAACCAGAGCAACCAGAGCAGACCTGTATGTACAGTAGGGAGCTGAACCAGAGCAACCAGAGCAGACCTGTATGTACAGTAGGGAGCTAACAGAGCAACCAGAGCAGACCTGTATGTACAGTAGGGAGCTGACAGAACAACCAGAGCAGACCTGTATGTACAGTAGGGAGCTAACAGAGCAACCAGAGCAGACCTGTATGTACAGTAGGGAGCTGACAGAACAACCAGAGCAGACCTGTATGTACAGTAGGGAGCTGACAGAACAACCAGAGCAGACCTGTATGTACAGTAGGGAGCTGACAGAGCAACCAGAGCAGACCTGTATGTACAGTAGGGAGCTGACAGAGCAACCAGAGCAGACCTGTATGTACAGTAGGGAGCTAACAGAGCAACCAGAGCAGACCTGTATGTACAGTAGGGAGCTGAACCAGAACAACCAGAGCAGACCTGTATGTACAGTAGGGAGCTGAACCAGAGCAACCAGAGCAGACCTGTATGTACAGTAGGGAGCTAACAGAGCAACCAGAGCAGACCTGTATGTACAGTAGGGAGCTAACAGAGCAACCAGAGCAGACCTATATGTACAGTAGGGAGCTGACAGAGCAACCAGAGCAGACCTGTATGTACAGTAGGGAGCTGAACCAGAGCAACCAGAGCAGACCTGTATGTACAGTAGGGAGCTGAACCAGAGCAACCAGAGCAGACCTATATGTACAGTAGGGAGCTGACAGAGCAACCAGAGCAGACCTGTATGTACAGTAGGGAGCTAACAGAGCAACCAGAGAAGCCCTATATGTACAGTAGGGAGCTAACAGAGCAACCAGAGCAGCCCTATATGTACAGTAGGGAGCTGACAGAGCAACCAGAGCAGACCTGTATGTACAGTAGGGAGCTAACAGAGCAACCAGAGCAGCCCTATATGTACAGTAGGGAGCTAACAGAGCAACCAGAGCAGACCTGTATGTACAGTAGGGAGCTAACAGAGCAACCAGAGCAGACCTGTATGTACAGTAGGGAGCTGACAGAGCAACCAGAGCAGACCTGTATGTACAGTAGGGAGCTGAACCAGATCAACCAGAGCAGACCTGTATGTACAGTAGGGAGCTGACAGAGCAACCAGAGCAGACCTGTATGTACAGTAGGGAGCTAACAGAGCAACCAGAGCAGACCTGTATGTACAGTAGGGAGCTGACAGAACAACCAGAGCAGACCTGTATGTACAGTAGGGAGCTGAACCAGAGCAACCAGAGCAGACCTGTATGTACAGTAGGGAGCTGACAGAGCAACCAGAGCAGACCTATATGTACAGTAGGGAGCTGACAGAGCAACCAGAGCAGACCTATATGTACAGTAGGGAGCAACCAGAGCAACCAGAGCAGACCTGTATGTACAGTAGGGAGCTAACAGAGCAACCAGAGCAGACCTGTATGTACAGTAGGGAGCTAACAGAGCAACCAGAGCAGACCTGTATGTACAGTAGGGAGCTGAACCAGAGCAAACAGAGCAGACCTGTATGTACAGTAGGGAGCTGACAGAGCAACCAGAGCAGACCTATATGTACAGTAGGGAGCTGACAGAGCAACCAGAGCAGACCTGTATGTACAGTAGGGAGCTGACAGAGCAACCAGAGCAGACCTGTATGTACAGTAGGGAGCTGACAGAGCAACCAGAGCAGACCTGTATGTACAGTAGGGAGCTAACAGATCAACCAGAGCAGACCTGTATGTACAGTAGGGAGCTAACAGATCAACCAGAGCAGACCTGTATGTACAGTAGGGAGCTGACAGAGCAACCAGAGCAGACCTGTATGTACAGTAGGGAGCTAACAGAACAACCAGAGCAGACCTGTATGTACAGTAGAGAGCTGACAGAACAACCAGAGCAGACCTGTATGTACAGTAGGGAGCTGACAGAACAACCAGAGCAGACCTGTATGTACAGTAGGGAGCTGACAGAACAACCAGAGCAGACCTGTATGTACAGTAGGGAGCTGACAGAACAACCAGAGCAGACCTGTATGTACAGTAGGGAGCTGACAGAGCAACCAGAGCAGACCTGTATGTACAGTAGGGAGCTAACAGAGCAACCAGAGCAGACCTGTATGTACAGTAGGGAGCTGACAGAGCAACCAGAGCAGCCCTATATGTACAGTAGGGAGCTGACAGAGCAACCAGAGCAGACCTGTATGTACAGTAGGGAGCTGAACCAGAGCAACCAGAGCAGACCTATATGTACAGTAGGGAGCTGAACCAGAGCAACCAGAGCAGACCTGTATGTACGGTAGGGAGCTGACAGAGCAACCAGAGCAGACCTGTATGTACAGTAGGGAGCTGAACCAGAGCAACCAGAGCAGCCCTATATGTACGGTAGGGAGCTGAACCAGAGCAACCAGAGCAGACCTGTATGTACAGTAGGGAGCTGACAGAACAACCAGAGCAGACCTGTATGTACAGTAGGGAGCTAACAGAGCAACCAGAGCAGACCTGTATGTACAGTAGGGAGCTGACAGAGCAACCAGAGCAGACCTGTATGTACAGTAGGGAGCTGACAGAGCAACCAGAGCAGCCCTGTATGTACAGTAGGGAGCTGACAGAGCAACCAGAGCAGACCTGTATGTACAGTAGGGAGCTGACAGAACAACCAGAGCAGACCTGTATGTACAGTAGGGAGCTGACAGAGCAACCAGAGCAGACCTGTATGTACAGTAGGGAGCTGACAGAGCAACCAGAGCAGACCTGTATGTACAGTAGGGAGCTGACAGAGCAACCAGAGCAGACCTGTATGTACAGTAGGGAGCTGACAGAGCAACCAGAGCAGACCTGTATGTACAGTAGGGAGCTGACAGAGCAACCAGAGCAGACCTGTATGTACAGTAGGGAGCTAACAGATCAACCAGAGCAGACCTGTATGTACAGTAGGGAGCTAACAGATCAACCAGAGCAGACCTGTATGTACAGTAGGGAGCTGAACCAGAGCAGACCTATATGTACAGTAGGGAGCTGAACCAGAGCAGACCTGTTGTCCAATGATCTAGCAGTCAGTGTCAAGGTGTCACTAGATGCCCCCCTTTGGAAGGGCGTAGGCCTTCAATACATTATGGGATGTTTCTCTAGTTACCATTATGAATAGTAATGAGTTCAGACTAATAATAACAACAGACAGAACATTGTAGTTCACTTGCGAATAGAAAGACCTTACAGTCCAAGCTCATCATCATCAGCCACACAAGTTTCCCCCTGCTCTCTCTCTCTCTCTCTCTCT
>NW_028171030.1:0-1000 GCF_963971535.1 Notolepis coatsorum | reverse complement strand
CTCTTGCAGTGATTCAAAGGCTGCAGGTTGTCTCTCTCTCTCTCTTGCAGTGATTCAAAGGCTGCAGGTTGTCTCTCTCTCTCTCTTGCAGTGATTCAAAGGCTGTAGGTTGTCTCTCTCTCTCTCTTGCAGTGATTCAAAGGCTGTAGGTTGTCTCTCTCTCTCTTACTGCAGTGATTCAAAGGCTGCAGGTTGTCTCTCTCTCTCTCTTGCAGTGATTCAAAGGCTGTAGGTTGTCTCTCTCTCTCTCTTGCAGTGATTCAAAGGCTGTAGGTTGTCTCTCTCTCTCTCTTGCAGTGATTCAAAGGCTGTAGGTTGTCTCTCTCTCTCTTGCAGTGATTCAAAGGCTGTAGGTTGTCTCTCTCTCTCTCTTGCTGCAGTGATTCAAGGGCTGTAGGTTGTCTCTCTCTCTCTTACTGCAGTGATTCAAAGGCTGTAGGTTGTCTCTCTCTCTCTCTCGCTGCAGTGATTCAAAGGCTGTAGGTTGTCTCTCTCTCTCTCTTACTGCAGTGATTCAAAGGCTGTAGGTTGTCTCTCTCTCTCTCTTGCAGTGATTCAAAGGCTGCAGGTTGTCTCTCTCTCTTGCAGTGATTCAAAGGCTGCAGGTTGTCTCTCTTTCGATAGCAACTACCACCAGGCACTTTGAGATGAACGTTCTGATTGATTGCCATCATACAGCACAACAAGTACAGTACAACGAAAAGAGATTTGGCATCCAACCAGAGTGTAAATGTAACAGTAAAGTGCGATAGTAATATACAATGTACAGGTGATTAAACTGGGTATAAGATATATAAATGAGTACTGCTGAGTAATAGGTTAACTATAGTAGGTTAGGGTCTGAACATGTCTCTGTTGTGTAGCCTATAGCTAATCCATCGCAGACATTGAACCAATAGTAAAAAAGGACGTTGAAGCAGCTTCACAGTGACAGTTAAAAGGATGAGCTTAGCCCGGAGGAAGTGGGTATATATATGGCCCCCAAACATCCTCCTGTTTC
>NW_028171031.1:7500-12896 GCF_963971535.1 Notolepis coatsorum | reverse complement strand
TGCTCTCCAAGCTTAAGGCCTTGGGTATGTCTGAGAC
Organism: Notolepis coatsorum; assembly: GCF_963971535.1. Lineage (NCBI taxonomy): Eukaryota > Metazoa > Chordata > Actinopteri > Aulopiformes > Paralepididae > Notolepis > Notolepis coatsorum. Next base: position 12,859 of record NW_028171031.1, on the reverse strand, counting down.
AGTGGTCAGATGGTTCTCTTCCTAACTTTCTGATAGGGTGCAGCGGGTTGAGGTCAGTGGCACTATGTCAGAGGCCAAGCCCATTGTATGTGGGGTCCCACAAGGAAGCGTGCTAGGACCTCTCCTTTTTTTACTGTACATAAATGACATGTCAGCAGCATGCTCATGTAACTTGTTTTTATTTGCAGACGACTCAGCCCTGCTAGTCTCACACAAGGATCAGAACACACTAGAACAGATGCTAGGTGAAGAACTTGCAGGGGTCAGCAGGTGGCTTTCGGACAACAGGCTTTCTCTTCACCTAGGTAAGACAGCGGCAGTACTATTAGGCTCCAAGCCCAAGCTCAGGAAAGCACAGGAGTTTAACATCCAGTTAGGAGCTGTAACCCTAAAACAGCAAAAAAAAAGTATCTAGGCTGTATGATAGACGGGAGCCTAGATGGGGAGGCTATGGCCTCCCAAGTACTGGGCAAAGTCAACGCCCGCACCAGGTACCTAGCTAGGAAAGCCAACCTCCTTGGCAGAGATAACCTAAGGCTACTAGCAAATAGCCTAGTACTCTGCCACTTTGACTATGGTAGCGTGTCGTGGTTCGAGGGCCTGACAGTGAACATAAAAAAGAAGCTTCAGGTTTCCCAAAATAAGCTGGTAAGGGTGGTAATGGGTCTTGGCCCTCGCACCCACATAGGGAGGAGTCACTTTCAGGAGCTAAACTGGCTTCCTGTGGAGGCCAGAGTTACCCAGCTCAGACTGAACATAGTGCACAATATTATAAACCAAAGGTCCCCTAGATACCTCCAGAACTACTTCACCCCGGTCAACGAATCCCACAACCACAGAACTAGAGCAAGCATAGCAAACCTGAAGCCTGCTTCTTTCCGATCCAAACTGGGCCAGTGCTCCCTTACTTTCTCTGGAGCCCAGGATTGGAACAAGCTGCCTAACCCCATCAAGCAGAGATCGAGCCTCCACAGCTTCAAGAGAAGCGTCAGGAAGTGGCTCATGGACAGAATAGAGGAATAGCCCCATATAGTTTGAATAGGTTTCCAATCAGTTTTTAGTTATTGTGGGGTATACAATTTTAGCGATAGGTTAGTCTTCTAATGTTTTAAATGTATGTGTTTTGTGTTATTGTCGTGTTTTTGTTGTGGCCTAACAGCCCTGGGACCATGACGGAAATAAGGGTTTTACTCTTTCTCATGTTATCTTTTGGATCCTTGTTGTGTGAGAGAGAGGGGGGGGGGGGTGATTACTCAGCCCTTGTGTGGGTGAATGTAACAAGTTTCTAGCGTTTTCTTTCCCCTATTATTTGATGCACACTTTATTCATTGTTTTAAATTATTATTTTCTTTTAAGTTATTTTGTGCATCACTCTGTTTTGAATTTGATGCAAATTTGCAATGCATGAGGGTCATCCTTTTGTGTTAAATGGCTGCATAAAGCAAGCATTTGTTGACTCTCATGTTGATAAGAGTATTAAAACTTGGAACTTGAAAAAGATCAGTTTAAATGTGGAGCTAATGATGCTAATGATGGAGCATCGCCGTCGGTTGTGTGATAGTAAAGGGCTAACCTTCTGTATTGTCACAGTGAAAGGGTTAACCGGCTGTCATGTTGCAGTGAAAGGGTTTAAGGTAGGTAAAGAAAATCAAAATAAAAAAGTGAGATAAATTTGCGATTAATCACAAGTTAACTATGGACAATCATGCGATTAATCGCGATTAAATATTTTAATCGATTGACAGCACTTGTAGGAACCAAAGCTATATATTTAGGTTATTGTATTGTATGAATGTTTATATTATGTTTATTTTTATAACCTTACATTGAAACGGCATTAGGAATATTGATTCGATTTAGATATAGTCATTGAACCGTCTTTTTTGTCATAATAGAACATTCTAGAACATTTGTATGATGTCAACAGTATGATGACATAATCAAACATTCTAGAACATTTGTGATGATGTCATAACCAAACATTCTAGAAGCTTTGTGATGTTTCCGTATGATGACATAACCGACATTCTAGAACATTTGTGATGATGTCATAACCAAACATTCTAGAAGCTTTGTGATGTTTCCGTATATGATGACATAACCGACATTCTAGAACATTTGTGATGATGTCATAACCAAACATTCTAGAAGCTTTGTGATGTTTCCGTATATGATGACATAACCGACATTCTAGAACATTTGTGTATATAATAGTCAACAATTCTCTCATCTCTCATCTCTATGTGGTGGGAGGGGCTGGCGGTAGTAACAACCTGCGTAGCGCGGAGGCCTACAGCTCCTTGACTGACTCCTGGCGCTCCCTGCCCGCCATGCTCACCCCCCGCAGGTCCTTTGGCATCGGGGTGTTGGACAACCTGCACTTCGTGGTCGGAGGCACCAATGACTTCACCATCATCTCCAACGTGGAGCGCTACGACCAGAGCAGCGACAGGTGGACTGTAGCCGAGGACATGAAGATCCGGCGCGGTGGCCTAAGCTGCTGCATAACGCATGGCCTGCCTAACATGAGCCAGTACGCCGCTCCCCGTGGCGCCCTGCAGTAACCCCGCAGAGACTGAAGCAAGGACCAAGGGGGATACACTCTGTGCCTTCTCCAATCCTTGCCTCTTCTGCCAAGGAGAACAGCATGCCATGGAGCAATGCAAAAAGATGAAGAAGTGTCTTCACAAGGAGAAGATAGATTTTCTCAAGAGTAAAGGCCTATGTTTCAGCTGTCTGAAACGGGGTCACATGAGCAAGGCCTGCCAAGAAAAGATGAGCTGCCAAGTCTGCCAGCTTACCCACCCTACAGTTCTACATATAAATAAACCATTTGGATATCTTTGTTTGTGGACATTACTTTTCTTTATCAACGAACATACTCACGAGTAAGCAACTTTAACCAGTAGAGTGGAATGTAACCCTTTGTTAATCAGAATAGAGGTCTGTATCACTCTAGTCTTTAGGAACATTAAGATAAGATAACATGTTCCTTTATTAATTATTCCCTCAGGGACATGCAGTGGTCATAACAGCACAGGAAGGGGGGAGGGCGGGTACAGACAGGGAGGGGGGCGGGTACAGACAGGGAGGGGGGGTACAGACAGGGAGACGAGGGTCTGGTGTACTAGACAGATGACAGACACATACAGTATGATACTCTATTGATAATAATAATCACACAGTGGGCATAATGTACAGCCCCTTGGTATCATATACAGGTATCCTAAGTCAATATCATGTGCAAACACTGTATATATAGCTAACTAAGCCTACTCTGTACGATGTGCAATAGATAGGTACTTTATTGATCCCCTTGGGGAAATTCCGGTGACATACACATACAGCTCATCGTCTCATTAACAACATCATATCACAATCATTAAATGTTTACAGTAACAACGGCACAACATAAATTCAAACAGGCATGTACAGGCGGGAGGGAGGGAGGATAGATTGTCCAGCAACAGGAGGGGCGGGGAGCTAGGGGATAGGACTTTGGTGATGAGACAGTCTTAGGCTCCCCCCCTCCAGCACGCGTACTAGTCGGCTGCCGTCATAGGCACCAGGCGTACACGCGGAAGGGGGGATTGGGTATAGGGATTGGGGGTGGGGGTGGGGGGGCCACTTGCCACTCTTATCTCCCAGAGGGCCTTCGACTCCAGCAGCTCCCTGGTTCGACCTTGGTCCAGGAATTTGTTTTGGCTGAACTGACTGGCAACAATTTCTCCCAGCCACGTCACTTTAAATTTGATTTGAGTAGAGTGAAATATAACTATTGATTTGAGTGGAGTGAGTTTTAACAACTCCATCCAAATGACTGAATGCATTAGTCCAAGTGTCCAAGTGTCTTAATCAGTTCATTTTGGTAGGTCCTGTGCGCGGTAAACAAATCCAAAATCTTCTTATTGCAGTCCAAAAGCTTCGATAATCCAAAAAATTACCGCGTCTTCAAGTTGGTAGCCCGATTATACAAGATACAAGATACAAGATACAAGAGTTTTATTTGTCACGGCATACAGGTATACAGTGAAATGCGGGGGGCCTCGCCCGCAACAATGTGCATAATACAAGTAATAATATAATATTAGAGTCCAACCAATAGAGCGACAAGAGGCAGAGAGGGTTAGCCTTATTCTGCTTCTTGACGAAAATATGCAATCCACTGATTACATCCATTTCGAGTTGATTTGAGTATAGTCCGGAAACCGGCACGAAGCACAGAGCATAGCAGCGTCAGGCTTCATGGAGCAGTACTCCACTGAGCTGCAGAATATAACAAATACAATTTAAAAACTCAAGTTAATCCCTGTATCAATAGCTCAGTCACTGAAGCAGAGTATGAAAACATGGCTAACATCTGGGGGCTATCCATTTGTTTATGTTTGAATCACTGATCACCCTTTTAAATCAGACTTATCTTGTCCCAACAATGATTTAAAACTCCTTTAACCCCTTGAGCCCGAGCGGTCTGGTACCGGTACGAGATTGATATCACGCCATAAATCAATCAATACAGAATGTATTAATTAATGTTGCGTTTCTTTTTCAAATCTTTTACATTCCCTGAGGTCCATAGATGTCCCTAGATACCAAGAACATGCAAATGTGTAACATTCGGGGTTCTGTCTTAGGAACCCAACTGTCATTCTGGAGTTATGTCCCCTGGTGGTTGGTATCTGCACTCACTGTTGGTCACGCCCCATTCCTGATCTGTCACTCCCTGTTCTGTCACCACTGGTCGCTGTCACTTTGCTGTCAAGTACCCTGTCACTAATTGACGCATTGGAATGTTGGTGTTTGACTATATATTCACTTGTGGTCCTCTCTATCCCTGTCGAGGCTTCAGACCGTGTTCCGTGTGGAAGGAGCTGGAGATACTGCTGAACTTCTCGCTCTTGATTATTTCTCATGTATCTACCTTGCTCTCAAGTTGACGCCCCGGATTCCCTGTGCTCTGTGTTCTTACATTAAAAAGGCACCACTAAAAAAGAGCAATCATTCTCCGACTCGTATTATTTCCTCCTCTACTACTGGACTCACAATTGCTTATACCTGCACTGCAACCGTAACACAAATGGACCCTGTAGAAGTGGAGCAATCTTCCATTTACTTAGGTATGTATTTTTAGGCAAATTCTCTGAAAACATGGCTAGGGCTCAAGAGGTAAGACTATTTGGGTACACACAGACTATTCTGGGATTCTGGGCTGGGATTTCATTTTCAGCTTGGCACACAGTGAGGTTATAATATTTGCACAGAGTAGAAATCTTTCACACTGACACAATACCCTCATTTCTTCTGGACGAAGCCCACGGTGGTGACATCGTCATGACATCATCATGACATGATCATGACC
>NW_028171031.1:0-2500 GCF_963971535.1 Notolepis coatsorum | reverse complement strand
CCTAACTCCCTCTCTCCTCGCTCCCTCTCTCCACGCCCCTCTCTCCTCGCCCCCTCTCTCCTCGCTCCCCCTCTCCTCCCCCCTCTCTCCTCGCTCCCCTTCTCCTCCCCCTCTCTCCTCGCTCCCCCTCTCCTCCCCCTCTCTCCTCGCTCCCCCTCTCCTCCTCGCTCCCTCTCTCCTCGTCCTCTCTCCTAACTCCCTCTCTCCTCGCTCCCTCGGTCCTTCTCTCCTCGCTCCCTCGGTCCTTCTCTCCTCGCCCCCTCGGTCCTTCTCTCCTGCCCCCCCCCCTCTCCTCGCCCTCTCTCCTAACTCCCTCTCTCCTCGCCCCCTCGGTCCTTCTCTCCTGCCCCCCCCCCCCTCTCCTCGCCCTCTCTCCTAACTCCCTCTCTCCTCGCTCCCTCGGTCCTTCTCTCCTCGCCCCCTCGGTCCTTCTCTCCTCGCCCCCCCCCCCTCTCCTCTCCCTCTCTCCTCTCCCTCTCTCCTCGCCCCCCCCTCTCTCCTCTCCCTCTCTCCTCGCCCTCTCTCCTCGCTCCCTCTCTCCTCGCTCCCTCTCTCCTAACTCCCCCTCTCCTCTCCCTCTCTCCTCGCCCTCTCTCCTCGCTCCCTCTCTCCTCGCCCTCTCTCCTCGCTCCCTCTCTCCTCCCCTCTCTCCTAACTCCCTCTCTCCTCGCTCCCTCTCTCCTCGCTCCCTCTCTCCTCGCTCCCTCTCTCCTCGCCCTCTCTCCTAACTCCCTCTCTCCTCGCTCCCCCCTCTCCTCGCCCCCTCGGTCCTTCTCTCCTCGCCCCCCCCCTCTCTCCTCGCCCTCTCTCCTTTCCCTCTCCCTCTCCCTCTCTCCTCTCCCTCTCTCCTCGCCCTCTCTCCTTTCCCTCTCCCTCCCCCTCTCCCCTCTCCCTCTGTCCTCTCTCCTAACTCCCTCTCTCCTCGCCCCCCCCCCCCTCTCTCCTCACCCTCTCTCCTCGCTCCCCCTCTCCTCGCTCCCCCTCTCCTCGCCCTCTCTCCTCACCCTCTCTCCTCACCCTCTCTCCTCGCCCTCTCTCCTCACCCTCTCTCCTCGCTCCCTCTCTCCTCGCCCTCTCTCCTCCCCCTCTCCTCGCCCTCTCTCTCCTCGCCCTCTCTCTCCTCGCCCTCTCTCCTCGCCCTCTCTCCTCGCTCCCCCTCTCCTCGCCCTCTCTCCTCGCCCTCTCTCCTCGCTCCCTCTCTCCTCACCCTCTCTCCTCGCTCCCCCTCTCCTCGCCCCCTCTCTCCTCGCCCTCTCTCCTCGCTCCCCCTCTCCTCGCCCCCTCTCTCCTCCCCCTCTCTCCTCGCCCTCTCTCCTCGCCCTCTCTCCTCCCCCTCTCTCCTCGCCCCCTCTCTCCTCGCCCTCTCTCCTCGCTCTCTCTCCTCGCTCCCCCTCTCCTCGCCCCCTCTCTCCTCCCCCTCTCTCCTCGCCCCCTCTCTCCTCGCCCTCTCTCCTCGCTCTCTCTCCTCGCCCTCTCTCCTCCCCCTCTCTCCTCGCCCTCTCTCCTCGCCCTCTCTCCTCCCCCTCTCTCCTCGCCCTCTCTCCTCCCCCTCTCTCCTCGCCCTCTCTCCTCCCCCTCTCTCCTCGCCCTCTCTCCTCCCCCTCTCTCCTCGCCCCCTCTCTCCTCGCCCTCTCTCCTCGCTCTCCTCTCCTCGCTCCCCCTCTCCTCGCCCCCTCTCTCCTCCCCCTCTCTCCTCGCCCTCTCTCCTCGCTCTCTCTCCTCGCTCCCCCTCTCCTCGCCCCCTCTCTCCTCCCCTCTCTCCTCGCCCTCTCTCCTCGCCCTCTCTCCTCCCCCTCTCTCCTCGCCCTCTCTCCTCCCCCTCTCTCCTCGCCCTCTCTCCTCCCCCTCTCTCCTCGCCCTCTCTCCTCTCCCTCTCTCCTCGCCCTCTCTCCTCGCCCTCTCTCCTCGCCCTCTCTCCTCGCCCTCTCTCCTCGCCCTCTCTCCTCGCCCTCTCTCCTCGCCCTCTCTCCTCGCCCTCTCTCCTCGCCCTCTCTCCTCGCCCTCTCTCCTCGCCCTCTCTCCTCGCCCTCTCTCCTGGCCCCCCCTCTCCTCACACCCCTCTCCTCGCCCTCTCTCCTGGCCCCCCCTCTCCTCACACCCCTCTCCTCGCCCTCTCTCCTCCCCCTCTCTCCTCCCCCTCTCTCCTCGCCCCCCTCTCCTCGCCCTCTCTCCTCGCCCTCTCTCCTCGCTCCCCTTCTCCTGGCCCCCCCTCTCCTCGCCCCCTCTCCTCCCTCCCCCTCTCCTCGCCCCCCCTCTCCTCCCCCCCCCCTCCCCTCTCTACTCTGTGATGTAATCCAAAGGCAGAGGAGCAGCTGCACAGCGACGACGCCTCTCTTGCTCGCTCCCTCTCGCTCTCTCTCTCTTTCTCTAAATCTCTTTTCTCTCCTTTCTTTGCCCTTCTTCCAGAGGCATGTGAGGCTGTCAACGGGGAGGGAGGGAGGAGAGAGGGCTTCGCCGGGGAGACAATCGGGGTCTTTCTCTCTCTCTGCCCGTGAAAAAG
>NW_028171032.1:0-17932 GCF_963971535.1 Notolepis coatsorum | reverse complement strand
CTGTGGGAACATTGGGCTGTGGGAACATAGGGCTGTGGGAACATGGGGCTGTGGGAACATTGAGTTGTGGGAACATAGGGCTGAGGGAACATAGGGCTGTGGGAACATGGGGCTGTGGGAACATTGAGTTGTGGGAACATAGGGCTGAGGGAACATAGGGCTGTGGGAACATAGGGCTGTGGGAACATTGAGTTGTGGGAACATAGGGCTGTGGGAACATAGGGCTGTGGGAACATAGGGCTGAGGGAACATAGGGCTGAGAGAACATAGGGCTGAGGGAATATAGGGCTGTGGGAACATTGAGTTGTGGGAACATAGGGCTGAGGGAACATAGGGCTGTGGGAACATTCAGTGGGAGCCATTCAGACAACAGAGGTAAATACGGCGAGGAAGCATCGCATCGACTCTGAAACTCAACAGCAACTGTAATCAAAACTCTGGGTCTCACTCTAATCCGCCAGGAACAATAGGCAAACACACAGTAGATAAAGGAGACGCAGAGTAAACAGGCTCACACAGCTAAGTCCCGCTAAAACACAAGGAGTGCTAATAGAGACTCTCGATGCGCGAGACGTAATTACAGTGAAAGCTGGTCCGGTTGTCGGCTGTGTGTCTCTGATTATATTACGGGACGGCTTGTTTGCTGATTGTGGAGAGATGTTTAAAAGTGTTGTTTTATGCCTTGCCTCCACTAGCCAGGGTTTAGCCGTGCTGTGGCCTGTCTGGTGCACAGTGAGCGTTTCCATTGTGTTTAGAACACTGGCCAAACCTGGCTGGACCCCGGCTGAGGCGGACACCTTTCACAACCTGGCCAGACCTGGCTGGGACTGTTGTATCATCAGGGTTTAGCTTGTGTACCACGGTTGCTGCTGTGAGAGTTTTGCAACCAGAGAGTTTACAAGAAACACAATGGAGACACAAACCCGACCATACCATACCATACCATGCTAGACCATGGCTACCCCCCAGCCAGGCTGAACATAGGTAATGGAGACAACAGTGTGCGTGTGTGTGTGTGTGTGTGTGCTGTGTGTGTGTGTGTGTGTGTGTGTGTGTGTGTGTGTGTGTGTGTGTGTGTGTGTGTGTGTGTGTGTGCATGAGTGAGTGTGTGTGTGTGTGTGTGCATGCGTGTGCGTGTGAGTGGCACTTGGTCCTTGCTCTGACCTGTCTGTGGCAGCTGTGTGGCGCGCCTGGCTGCCGGTGTAATAGCGGTTGTTGGCGCGCAGGGCAGAGTTCTTCAGGGAGCCGTGGGAGCTGGTGGTGGACGAGCGGCTGCAGCAGTAAGAGTGACGCAGACACTTGCTGTACTCCTTATGGACCTGTGAAGACACACACACACACACACACACACACACACACACACACGCACGCACACACACACACGCACACACAGACACACACACACACACACACACACACACACACACACACACACGCACGCACGCACGCACACACACACACACACACACACACATGCACACACATCAGCAATAGAGCATGCTTTACAGCCGCACACTTAGCCTCACAGAGTGTGGGAGAGAGGTCGTTATACAGCTGGAGTACAGCAGGATTTACTCACTGCGCTGCTCCCAACCTGCCAGAGGTTACCACTTGGAATCTATCCGTCCGTTCACACCAATCCATTCATCCATCCATCCATCCATCCATCAACCCACCCACTCATCCACCCATTCATTCATCCATCACCCCTCCCTCCCTCCCTCCTTCCATCCAACCATCCACCTACCCACCAGATCATCATCCCTCCCTCCATCCCTCCACTCATCCACCCATCCATCCATCCATCCATCCATCCATCCACCAGATCATCCATCCATTCGTCCATCCACCAGATCATCCATCCATCCATCCATCCATCCATCCACTCATCCACCCATTCATCCATCCATCCATCCATCCACCAGATCATCCATCTATCCATCCATCCATCCATCCATCCATCCATCCATCCATCCATCCATCCATCCATCCATCCCATCCATCCATAACCTTTAAACATCCATCAATCCCTCGATCCATTCCTCCATCCATCCATCCATCCATCCATCCATCCATCCATCCATCCATCCACCCATCCATCCATCCATCCATCCATCCATCCATCCATACCATCCATCCATCCATCCATCCATAACCTTTAAACATCCATCAATCCCTCGATCCATTCCTCCATCCATCCATCCATCCATCCATCCATCCATCCATCCATCCATCCACCCATCCATAAACCTTTAAACATCCATCCATCCCTCGATCCATCTCTCCATCCACCCCTCCACCCCTCCACCCACCCCTCCCCTGTCAGCATCATTAATCTAGAGACACAAGGCAGCACTGAACTGGGCCGGCAGGCTGCGGTACCTTCTTCTGCAGGGCGCAGTGGAAGATGAAGATGAAGATGCCCTGGAAGGCGTTGAAGGTGGTAGAAGAGGTAGGCCATGATGACCGTGTTCTCGTTGATGAAGAGGAGGCCGAAGGCCCAGGTCAGGCCGAGCAGGAAGAGCAAGGCGATGGCGCCCAGAGCCCAGGATCTGAGGGGGGGGGGGGGGCAGAGTAATGTTACCATGGCAACAGACAGACATCAATCACTACGTTGGATCTATCTTATCATATTGTATCTTTTAAACCTTCGTGTATTTAGGAATTCAATTATAATTCACTGCCAGTCAGTTTTACTTTGTGGTTTATCTTTTTGTCCCAAAAATCCAGTCAAGTCAAGTGTTCCTTTATTAATCCCCTTTTGATATTTTTTTTTATATTTAATTGTATTATTATTATTTTCTTTATGTATTTATTTATTTTCCCTTTCAGTTTCAGTTTCAGTTCAGTTTATTTTTTAAAAAGGACAGTACACATTGATAAACATTTCTGTAAATGTGTCAGTTTTAGCCAGCTGGCTAATTCGCAACTGTAGTCCTTTTGGCAAGATGTTATGAGACCGACAATACACCTACTGTAGAACAGAAACATTAAAAGTACAACACAGTATTTACAACATAATCCAACATAATAATAAAAGCAATAATAAAATACACAATGAAATGATTAAAAGTGATTACATGTTTGATTGGTTAATAACCAGGTATTGAGTTTTTTTTGTAAGGTGTGGTAGGTACAGTAGCACAGTGTCTTATTTCAGTTGGGTGTTCCAGAACTGAGTGGCTCTTTCTTATTTTCTCCGTCTCTTTGTGCTCTGGGCATGAATACATGCGTACGATTGAGCAAGTGCGTATATGTATGTTCAACTCTCACTATACACATACTATAATTGTTTACGGGTGTGGCATGCGATTATGTGCATTATTTGTACATGTGTATACCTATATATGCAGATTTTACCTGTAGAAGTCAATTATTTACTGTACAGATACATATGTAGATACATGAGATGCCCATTTGTAATATATATATATACATATATTATGTATATATATACGAATACCGTGTGTATGTAGGTACTCTTACATCCATCTACTGTATCTGTTCATTATTTGCAAACTTTTTTCTTCCCCGTTGTTTTTTGCTGTTTGGGTCCATACAAACATCTTTTGATCTATGCCCTGGTCTATTTTTCTATGAATAAAAATACAAATAAACTCACTTGATGTTATCCAGGCGGCTGGAGTCGGGTTTGAGAGCGGAGGAGTTACGGATCATCTTGTGCAGAGTGATCATTAGGAACACCAGGTTCAGCTGGGGACAAGGAGACGTAAGTGAGACGCTGTGAGTCACACTGTGGGTACCTCAGGGGGGAACGGAGCAATAATATATATTTTTATGTTGCACTAGTAATAACTTTACAGGGTGAAATAGTTTCGGTCTGACTGTGTGGTACGATGCCGGTGAGAGGAATAACACTGACTGGGAGTACGACTAATACCATAATAACAAAGGAGTAAGACTAATACCATAATAACAAAGGAGTAAGACTAATACCATAATAACAAAGGAGTACGACTAATATCATAATAACAAAGGAGTAAGACTAATACCATAATAACAAAGGAGTAAGACTAATACCATAATAACCAAGGAGTAAGAATAATACCATAATAACAAAGGAGTAAGACTAATACCATAATAACAAAGGAGTAAGACTAATACCATAATAACAAAGGAATAAGACTAATACCATAATAACAAAGGACTAAGACTAATACCATAATAAAAAGGACTAAGACTAATACCATAATAAAAAGGAATAAGACTAATACCATAATAACAAAGGAATAAGACTAATACCATAATAACAAAGGAGTAAGACTAATACCATAATAACAAAGGAATAAGACTAATACCATAATAACCCAGGAGTAAGACTAATATCACAATAACAAAGGAGTAAGACTAATACCATAATAACAAAGGAATAAGACTAATACCATAATAACAAAGGAGTAAGACGAATACCATACTAACCAAGGAGTAAGACTAATACCATAATAACAAAGGAGTAAGACTAATATCACAATAACAAAGGAGTAAGACTAATACCATAATAACAAAGGAGACAGGCCCAATGAAGCTCCAGATGAAATAGTTATCCACTCTCAGCCAGCATCTGGAGTGGGACAGAGGAGAAGACAGAGGAGAAGACAGAGTTACACACACAGGGCGCGCACACTGCGCACACCAACACACACTCTCTTGTGTCCACACGCACACAGGATATTCCCCCGTCTCGGTGGATTATTTTATGGAAGCTAATCATCAGGCTTTGGATGAAGCCGGTCTGCGGGGGAGGTGCGAGAGAGCTCCCGCTTCAGCGTTCGCGCTCCGTATCCCGCCTCCCGCTGGGGGGAATAGCTTAATCCCGCGTGTCAATCTGCAGGTGCGAGGAAAAAGGCCCTATAGCGTCACACGTTACGCTTTCTTGGTCCCGTAGCTCCTGTAGTCGATGGCGGCCGAGATGCCGACCACCAGCGCCGGGAAGCAGTAGCCGCACAGGTAGTAGTATTTCTTGCGGGAGTACTCGCTCTCGAACACCTCCACCAGCATGAGGTACAGCTGCACCCCCTCCAGACACATCCAGGAGAACGCGGCCAGGAAGAAGAAGTGGAGGAGGCCCGCGAAGATGGGACACGCAATCTGAGGAGGAGGAGGAGGAGGAGGAGGAGGAGGAGGAGGAGGAGGAGGAGGAGGAGGAAGAGGGGGGAGAGAGGGGAGGGAGTAGGAAGAGGGGAGAGAGACGGGAGGGAGGAGGAGGAGGAGGAGGAGGAGGAGGAGGAAGAGGAGGAGGAGGAGGAGGAGGAGGAGGAGGAGGGGAGAGAGAGAGGGGGGGAGGAGGAGGAGGAAGAGGGGAGAGAGAGGGGAGGGAGGAAGAGGAGGAGGGGAGAGATAGGGGAGGGAGGAAGAGGTGAGAGAGAGGAAGGAGGAAGAGGAAGAGGGGAGAGAGAGGGGAGGGAGGAGGAGGAAGAGGGGAGAGAGAGGGGAGGGAGGAGGAGGAGGAAGAGGGGAGAGAGAGTGGGGAAAGATGGGAGAAAGAGAGGGGAGGGAGGAGGAGGGAGAGGGGAGAGAGAGGAAGGAGGAAGAGGAAGAGGGGAGAGAGACGGGGGAGGAGAAGGAAGATGGGAGAAAGAGGGGAGGGAGGAGGAGGAGGAGGAGGAGGAGGAGGAGGAAGAGGGGAGAGAGAGTGGGGACAGATGGGAGAAAGAGAGGGGAGGGAAGAGGAGGGAGAGGGGAGAGAGAGGAAGGAGGAAGAGGAAAAGGGGAGAGAGAGGGGGGAGGAGGAAGAAGAAGAGGGGAGAGAGAGGGGAGGGAGGAGGAGGAAGAGGGGAGAGAGAGGAGGGAGGGAGAGGGGAGAGAGAGGGGAGGGAGGAGGAGTAGGAAGAGGGGAGAGAGAGGAGGGAGGAGGAGTAGGAAGAGGGGAGAGAGAGGAGGGAGGAGGAGTAGGAAGAGGGGAGAGAGAGGAGGGAGAGGAAGATGAGGAGGAAGAGGGGATAATAGAGTAGGGGAGAAAGGAATGAACAGTAGAAGAAAGATAGTTGAAAAACAGTGGAGGACAGAGTAGCATCATCACCACACACACACACACACACACACACACACACACACACACACACACACACACACACACACACACACACACACACACACACACACCGCACCCGGCTGGAGCGCCACTCACGTGGTACTGGGTCTTGTCGATGCCGATGAGGAAGAGGAGCTCGGCGATGAAGAGGTTGATGCAGAGGTTCTTGTGGATGGTGTTGCGGTCTGTCTGGAGGCCGCGCAGGAAGCAGAAGGTGGAGATGCAGATGGCCAGGCACACCAGGGAGATGACGATGCCCACCCAGGTGATCACAAAGAGGATCAGCTCGTGCATCCGCCCGGGGTACTACCAGAGAGAGAGGGGGGGGGGGGGGGTGGGGGGGGAGATATAGGGGGGGGGGGCAGAGAGATTTTGATTTGATTTTATTTTATTAGGGATCCCCATTAGCTGGTGCGATAGCAACCAGCTAGTCTTCATGGGGTCCACACACAAAAAAACATACAAAAACAATCACTATTGCAAAAACAAAATTATTAAAAATCAGTACACACAATGCATAATGAAACTACTGTAACAATTAAGATAGCTACAATTACATTAGTGAGAGAGAGTGGGGGGGGGGCAGAGAGAGAGAGGGGGGATGGAGAGAGAGAGGGGAGACAGAGAGAGGGGGGGGGCGGAGAGAGAGAGGGGGGGCAGTGAGAGAGATAGAGAGAGAGAGAGAGAGAGAGAGAGAGAGAGAGAGAGAGAGAGAGAGAGAGAGAGAGAGAGAGAGAGAGAAGAGAGAGAGAGAGAGAGAGAGAGAGAGAGAGAGAGAGAGAGAGAGAGAGAGAGAGAGAAAGGGAAAGAGAGGGGGAGATAGTGAAAGGAGGGGCAGTGAGAGAGAGAGAGAGAGAGAGAGAGAGAGAGAGAGAGAGAGAGAGAGAGAGAGATGAGAGAGAAGAGAGAGAGAGAGAGAGAGAGAGAGAGAGAGAGAGAGAGAGAGAGAAATGTGGTGTGGTAGGAGATAGTGGACGGGGCAAGGGAATAAGGAAAGGGAAAAGGAGGAGGAGGAGGAGGGGTGGAGGAAGGGCAGACAGAACAGGAAGATGGATCAGCAGGGAGAGGCGGGAGGGAGGTGCGGAGAGGAGGAGTAATATTTGTAAATATATGCAGTGAGTTAAAGTGTCGAGACAAGAGACAAGACATGTAGAGAAAAGACATGACATTCAGGGAACGTCTGCTAGACGGGGACATGAGTGTGTGTGTGTGTGTGTGTGTGAGTGTGTGTGTGTCTGTGTGTTTGTGAGTGTGTGTGTGTGTGTGTGTGTGTGTGTGTGTGTGTGTGTTTGTGAGTGTGTGTGTGTGTGTGTGTGTGCGTTTCCTCCGAGAGGTTCTGAAGGAGAAGACAACATTCCAGACAAAGAGTGAGACAGATGGAGAGAGGGGGGCGTTAAATGTGTGTGTGTGTACGTCTATGTTTGTGTGTGTGTGTGTGTTTGTTGTGTATGAGTACATCTACGTGTGTGTGTGCGTGTGTATATTTTAACTGCGGTGTCTTTGCTAGCTTACGTCAGGTTCGTGACAGGCCATGAGCTGAGCGTACTGTATTGTAACTAAACCCCCCCCCCCCCCCCCCACTGACACACACACAGACACACACTGCCACTTTACAAACTCACTGCCACTTTAGTTTACTGCCATATTTAATTTAATTTACTTAGTTTACATCATATTAGTTTACTGCCATATCCATCATCTCACTGCCACTTTACTGCCATTATTGTATTATTGTATTTTACTGCCATTATTTATTATTCATACTTACTATTGTACTATATGTTACTTTATGTTTATATTAGTTCTTGTTTTTTGGGCGGCTAGGTGGTGTAGTGGGCAAGGCACTCGCCACCAGTGTGGAGACGCTAGGATTCGCGTGTTCGAATCCAGCTCTCCACATTGTTTTCAGTTTAGCTGGTCGTCCGCAGTAATACACATTGGCCGTATTACGGGGAGGAAAACTGAAGGGTGGGGATCGAACGTTGTGAACAAGCGACTCCTACAAGTCGGTTGGTGCGCCTGCGCAGTAGAATCAGGAAGTGTCGGGGGCAGCGTGAGCCTCCCACGCGTTACTCCTCGCCACTGAGAGATCGAGCTGCGCAGGTGAAAAGATGCGACTGCTGTTACCTCAAGTACCGGAGGGGACTTGTGCTATGTATGACTTAGTCCACATTGCAGCCGGCTTGTGGGAGGCAAGAAACAGCGTTCGTGACAGGGGAGGGTTGAATTGGATGATACGAAAATTGGGATGGGAGAAAAAATAGAAAAATGGGAGAAAAAGTGGATCAAAAAAAAAAAAATATTAGTTCTTGTTTTTTATATACACCGTGGGAAGGGGGAAACGCCATTTCCTTTCTCTGTATGTCTTGCACATTACGAGAGGTGACAATAAAGCTGACTTTGACTTTGATTGAACCGTGGTGTCTTTGCTAGCTTACGTCAGGTTTGTGACCGGCCATGAGCTGAGCGTACTGTATATCTGAACCGTGGTGTCTTTGCTAGCTTACGTCAGGTTCGTGACGGGCCATGAGCTGAGAATACTGTATTGAACCGCGGCGTCTTAGCTAGCTTACGTCAGGTTCGTGACGGGCCATGAGCTAAGAATACTGTATTGAACCGCGGTGTCTTTGCTAGCTTACGTCAGGTTTGTGACGCGCCATGAGCTGAGAATACTGTATTGAACCGCGGTGTCTTTGCTAGCTTACGTCAGGTTCGTGACGCGCCATGAGCTAAGAATACTGTATTGAACCGCGGTGTCTGTGCTAGCTTACGTCAGGTTTGTGACCGGCCATGAGCTGAGCGTACTGTATTGAACCGCGGTGTCTTTGCTAGCTTACGTCAGGTTCGTGACGGGCCATGAGCTGAGAATACTGTATTGAACCGCGGCGTCTTAGCTAGCTTACGTCAGGTTCGTGACGGGCCATGAGCTAAGAATACTGTATTGAACCGCGGTGTCTTTGCTAGCTTACGTCAGGTTTGTGACGCGCCATGAGCTGAGAATACTGTATTGAACCGCGGTGTCTTTGCTAGCTTACGTCAGGTTCGTGACGCGCCATGAGCTAAGAATACTGTATTGAACCGCGGTGTCTGTGCTAGCTTACGTCAGGTTTGTGACCGGCCATGAGCTGAGCGTACTGTATTGAACCGCGGTGTCTTTGCTAGCTTACGTCAGGTTCGTGACGGGCCATGAGCTGAGAATACTGTATTGAACCGCGGTGTCTGTGCTAGCTTACGTCAGGTTCGTGACGGGCCATGAGCTAAGAATACTGTATTGAACCGTTGTGTCTTGGCTAGCTTACGTCAGGTTCGTGACGGGCCATGAGCTGAGCGTACTGTATATCTGAACCGCGGTGTCTTGGCTAGCTTACGTCAGGTTCGTGACGCGCCATGAGCGGAGTGTATACTGTATTGAACCGCGGTGTCTTGGCTAGCTTACGTCAGGTTCGTGATGCGCCATGAGCGGAGTGTATACTGTATTGAACCACGGTGTCTTTGCTAGCTTACGTCAGGTTCGTGACGGGCCATGAGCTGAGAATACTGTATTGAACCGCGGTGTCTTTGCTAGCTTACGTCAGGTTTGTGACGCGCCATGAGCTGAGAATACTGTATTGAACCGCGGCGTCTTGGCTAGCTTACGTCAGGTTCGTGACGCGCCATGAGCTAAGAATACTGTATTGAACCGCGGTGTCTGTGCTAGCTTACGTCAGGTTCGTGACGGGCCATGAGCTAAGAATACTGTATTGAACCGTTGTGTCTTGGCTAGCTTACGTCAGGTTCGTGACGGGCCATGAGCTGAGCGTACTGTATATCTGAACCGCGGTGTCTTGGCTAGCTTACGTCAGGTTCATGACGCGCCATGAGCTGAGAATACTGTATTGAACTGCGCTGTCTTTGCTAGCTTACATCAGGTTCGTGACGGGCCATGAGCTGAGAATACTGTATTGAACCGCGGTGTCGTTGCTAGCTTACGTCAGGTTTGTGACGCGCCATGAGCTGAGAATACTGTATTGAACTGCGGTGTCTTGGCTAGCTTACGTCAGGTTCGTGACGGGCCATGAGCTGAGAATACTGTATTGAACCGCGGTGTCGTTGCTAGCTTACGTCAGGTTTGTGACGCGCCATGAGCTGAGAATACTGTATTGAACCGCGGCGTCTTGGCTAGCTTACGTCAGGTTCGTGATGGGCCATGAGCACGGCGAAGTTGGTGAGGTGGCTGCAGGAGCAGGTGGTGTGCGTGCCGTTGGTGTCCAGGAGCCGGCAGCCCTGGGACGACCACTGGCCCGTCATGGAGCGCTCCGAGTAGTTCCAGAAGGAACAGTTTGGACTGAAATGGTTCTCCAGCTGGGGGGAGGAAGGAAGGGAGAGAGGGAGAAGATTCAAGGTTCAAGAGTTTTATTCATCACATACATCCCAGGGCATACAGTGAAATGCGGTTGGCCATGCCCGCTTCGATTGTGCAAATAAAACAATAGTAATAATAATAAAAAGATAACTAGAATAGACATGGTAAAATAGACATGTTGATAAATCGCTTAAAGGCAACTGGATGTACGTTCCTATACAATGTGCGGTTTTTCTTCTATGTCCCTATGCTATACTTGCTGTTACTAACTATACTATACAACAATCACAACAAGTTATTTTCTTAACGTGTCCTTTTCCTTCCTTTAAAGTGTCCTTTTCTTGTGTGTTTAAAGTGACCCGTGGTGCGTTTGTGTGTGTGTGCGAGTGCAGCATGTTGTGTTGTGTTGTGTGTGTGTGTATGTGTGTGTTCATGTGTGCTTGTGTGTGGAGAGATCAGTGTTCATTGTTCTGATGAGAAACAATGATGAGGAAGAGAAGGGATTATGGTATATAATAGATAATGCTGTTGTTTCTCCTTAGGGCTCAGCAATATTTTCATAATAATTGGACTCTTAGCCACCAAGACCTGCACAGACTAGCCTACAACGTATCACATAATAATGCCAGTTTGGGGCAACAGTGGTCGAGCGGCCGTCTACTGTAGGTATCGGAAGGTTGCCAGTTCGATTCCCGCTCCTCCCGGGCACAGTGTCGAATCGGCACCTCGCATGGTCGCCTCTGCCGTCGGTGTGTGAGTGAATGTGAGGAGGACATCTTTTTTTAAAGCCCTTTTGGATAAAAGTGCTATATAAATGCACCATTTACCATTTTTTTTGGGGTACCTTGTGTATACCGTTTACTTCTCTTACTCATAGTATGTATTCAGATTCACATATTTTGTTGCCTATATTTATTGTAGCATATAATTTAACCAATAGGGCATACAAACCCTCATCTGCACCTTTGTTTTCACTGTTTATTTTTTCCTCATATACTTATATTCAGATCTAATTTTATTCTCTATATTTATGTCTTTCTACTATTACCCTGCCCATCATACCTGTAACGCCCCTCCCCCATGCTGCTGTGACGCCTGGATTTCCCCAAGTGGATCAATAAAGGAATATCTTATATTTTAACGCATTCATTTTGCGGATTGATTTGATTGGTTGAGGTCAAAAAGGGTAATAGGATTAACTGCGATAAAGGGTCACTTCACCGAAAGACGGCACCGATTTATGTTGCACATAATCTTACACATATCCTAAGGCTCTGAACTGTTTTGAGCACATTCATTTAGTTTGAGGATGAGGCTGCAAGATTTGTACTTGTTTTGAAAGTGCAACATTGCAGACCAGTGCAGGAGATGGTTATGTTTATTCAGGACCACTGCAATCAGGACCATGGAGAGATGCCTGCAGCCTGCCATCAGATCAGTTCAAATGTGCATTTTTGTGAGAGTGAAAAATGCCCTTCCTGACTGTAGAAAAGCAATCATTTTGAGCTATGCTTCAGGGATTAAGAGGTATGTACTATGCCAGTGGTTCCCAAAGTGGGGGACCCCTCTAGGGGTCGCAAGCAGCCGCAGGGGGCTCGCAAGATGATTTCCAGAATGTATTGATTTCATAGAATGTGTGAAATAGGCCTATAAAAGCTCTTAGCGTGCGCCGTCCCATATATGGGACGTTTTTAGTACGATTTGCCCACCGGCATTTTGGCGACCCCTAGTGGCTCGGGTGTGCATATTTTGTAATACAATATATATATCGAATTGAAGGCTTATTTGTTGCCTGTCGATAGCGACAAAATCCGACAGAATCTGTTCAGCGGTTCTCGAGTTACATGCCTGTATTTGAGGCTTGTGCAAAGTACACGGTATTGCGCAAAATACCACTCCTGACTGCGCAGTAGTTCCGTCAATCTAGATCCGATCTCAAAAATGATTATAAAGGTGGCTTTCCAATGAGTGTGGCTTTCTAATGATACCCCACCTGGGGATGTATGAATCAGGGATCTGGTGAAAAACTAACGAGCAGAAACAGGAAGAAAAAAACAGCCGAATGAATTGAAGTCTATGAGAAAACTGAGTTTTTCTTTGTACACAGTTTACCAAAATCACTCTTAATCACTCATTTCTGAATGGATCTTTATGAAATTTGGATATGTACTACATAAGGCTTATGGCTTTGTAAGCCATAACACCTTCTGGGGAAATACTACCTCTGGACTACTAAATACTACAGAAAAACTTGAGTAACAAGTTTTTCTACAACTCAAGTTCAGGCCTATGTTACTCTATTACGTTAGCACTAAAAGTGAATTTTCTTTCTGGAATCAGAAACTTCAGAATGTCATCTTTCAAAAGAGACCAGGCTCATGCATGTGCTATAAGTATAAAGTATGTTGTTTTGGTTTGCAAAAAAAGTATGCAGTCCTCAAGTTCAAGTAAAAAAATTGCCACTTTTCTGCCCGCTTGTTAAGAGTTATAAAATACATTAAACTGGAAAAAGAAATGCGTTTGAAATGTAAAATAATAGACCTAAAATGCTGATAATAAATCATATTCAGCCTATGGATTTCCTACATAATGCACGTCATAGCTACGGCACGTGTGACACCTGTTTGAGCTGCGGGATGAGGGGCGCTTGTTTCTGATGAATTTTGCCAAAACAAACCAATAGTATCCAGCTGCAGAACGGCAGACCAGCCACACTCTCAGACCCAAATTAAATATATTTTTTTATCCCAATTTCTCACATTACATTCACCCTGAATGTTGACGTTATCCAAGTGAAAAGTTAACTTCATAAATCATTTGATGTATAATTAAATCAAAGGAAATGCGTTTGGGTCTGAGAGTGTGGCTGGTCTGCCGTTCTGTAGCTGGATACTATTGGTTTGTTTTGGCAAAATTCTTCTGCTCTGTGTGACAATAAATAAATGAATGATGTTATGCAAATTACAACCAAAACTAAGGCCTCAGTATGAGTATAAGACGTGAACATGTTTGTTGAATAAAAAAATTAAAAAAATTTGATCGGATCGGGAAATATCGGTATCGGTAGATACTCAAAATCACATGATCGGGATCGGATCGGGAGCAAAAAAACGTGATCGGGACATCCCTGCTATGTACTATGCTACTATGTCTATACTACTATGTACTATTATACTATGTCTATACTACTATACTACTATGTACTATGCTACTATGTCTATGTCTATACTACTATGCTACTATGTACTATACTACTATGTCTATGTCTATGCTACTATGCTACTATGTACTATACTCAGGGCCGCCTCAGGGGGTGTGCGAGCAGTGCGGTCGCACAGGGCCTCGCGGGAAGGGGGGCCTCGCAAAGGCGAGGCCCCCCTTCCCGCGAGGCCCTTTTTCATCACAGACCTAAAATCTAGTTTTGCTTATATGCTTATATATTTCACATTAGACACGTTTGTAGAATGTGTCTGACTTGTTCCTGGGTCTGCAGTCCTGCAGACATACTCACTATTGGAGCTCAGCCTCTGGGGTTCTGCAGCAGACATACTATTGGTTTCAACAAAGGGAGTGGTTTTACTTACATCATGTGTAGTACGCCGGCGTGAGTCAGCTGCGTTTGACTATTTCGCGCGTGCAGCTTTTGACTATTATGCTTAGTTATGCCAGCCAAGACGAAGAAAGAGGTCGGTCATTATCAGTCGGTCGGTCACCAAGGAACGTTGACGAAAGGCCTCTCGCTAGCGGGACAAATGGCCGGAGCCTTGTCATGGTATAGCCATGATGATGTCGGCTAGTAGCTAGCTTAGCTAAAGGCTAACTAGCGTTAGCTAACCTATTCAGAGGAGCGAGGCGAGGCGAGTGGATGTCTTTTCAAAAGAAGGAGAAGAGAACTTGTGAGCAGATAAATCTGTTAGGCAGCAATACTCCGAAAGGTGTCCAGTCTGCCGGAAAGTACTCGAAGAAGAAGAAGAAGAAATTACACCGTGGGCCAAGAAAGTCTCCTTCCAACTTTACCATTGGCGCCGCGTTGATACTGCGTTATGGTGAGTCAACCTATGATTATATTCCCGCCGTGGACCTGACCTATCTCTCTTTCTCTCTCTCTGGAGCCAAACTGGTCGACTAGCTAATATAGTACTACTAGTAGCTAACGGTGTGTGCCTGGTGAGAGCACCTGGCTGTATGTAGCCGCATAGCTTGCAGAACGCAGAAGCAAGCTATGCGGCTACATACAGCCAGGTGCCTGATTGAGCTAACTGTTAGCCAGTTAGCTGTTTAGCGTCAGCTGGGAACGTTCGTTTGATGCTATCAGTTAGCCTTGAGAATAGCAGGCCCTGGCACTCTGACTACGACATCATCTTTGACAGAAGATGTAGTCGGGCCTGCACCATGACAAGGCTCTGGCCATAGCTTATTTGTCCCGACAGCGAGAGGCCTTTCGTCAACGTGGAGACCTGTGTTGCGGCCTTTCGCCCTGCGTTCCTCGTGCAGGTAAGATGTCATGACATTACCCCACTCTTCCTTCCTTCCCCTCCCGAATGTTTTGTTAATAACGATGTTTTTTTCCAGGCAAAACATAATGCTACTTCACAACATTTGGAGATACGACATGTGCTGTGTGTGAATGGTCGTTTGTGTAGCTTGGGTAGCGTTGGGCCGTTGGCCAAAGCTGTGTGTGGCCTGGTGTCACAGTACCTGGCTAGCCTATTTAGCTGATGTCGGCCATTGGCTCCTTGCTGCTTTGGTTTCTCTGGTATAGACCCTCTTCTTGTTGGATTTAAGTGTTGATCTTTGTCCTTTTGGATCTCTCATACATGCTCTAGTCTCTCTCTAACACACACACACATGACAAACACACATGTTCTCTCTCTCTCTCTCTCTCTCTCTTTCTAACACACACAGTCTGCCTATGGCGGCCTTTCTCGATGGCTAGGCTGTGCTCAAGGATCTTCAGTCACAGTGCTCAGGTATTCTGCCACTGTGTACTCTCTGTTTAGGGCCAAATAGCATTTAAATTTCTTTCCAATGTGTGTCTCTCTCTCTCTCTCTCTCTCTCTCTCTCTTGGATTTAAGTGTTGATCTTTGTCCTTTTGAATCTCTCATACATGCTCTAGTCTCTCTCTAACACACACACACATGACAAACACACATGTTCTCTCTCTCTCTCTCTCTCTCTCTCTCTCTCTCTTTCTAACACACACAGTCTGCCTATGACGGCCTTTCTCGATGGCTAGGCTGTGCTCAAGGATCTTCAGTCACAGTGCTCAGGTATTCTGCCACTGTGTACTCTCTGTTTAGGGCCAAATAGCATTTCAATTTCTTTCCAATGTGTCTCTCTCTCTCTCTCTCTGTACACTGTATATTGACTGTAGAACGAGAGCTCTCTCTCGCTCTCTCTTTTGCTATATGTTGACTGTATCATGCCCCGCCTCGGGCAGCGCTATTATTTAAGAATATGTTGACTGTATAAAAAAAAAATATATATATATATATATATTTATTTTTTTATTTTTTTTAACCTCGCGTTAAATCTCGCACAGGGCCTCGCATTTCTCCCAGGCGGCCCTGACTATACTACTATGTACTATGCTACTATGTCTATGTCTATACTACTATGTCTATACTACTATGTCTATACTACTATGTCTATACTACTATGTCTATGTCTATACTACTATGTCTATACTACTATGTCTATACTACTATGTACTATGCCTACTATGTCTATGTCTATACTACTATGTCTATACTACTATGTACTATGCTACTATGTCTATGTCTATACTACTATGTCTATACTACTATGTCTATACTACTATGTTACTATGCTACTATGTCTATGTCTATACTACTATGCTACTATGTCTATAACTACTATGTCTATACTACTATGTCTATACTACTATGTCTATACTACTATGTCTATACTACTATGTACTATGCTACAATTTAGAAAGCTAAATGACCAAAACGTAAGTGTAAATGTAAACCGATGACAATTAAATACCGGAGACCTATTACAATCCTATTACATGTGATCTGTTCTACCCCGTGGTATATAGGATACTACGCTATGGATCACAGTGTCTTCCGTCACCTGCAGGTGCTTCAGGGTGAACACACCACGGGCTCGGTGAGGAACACCCTGCTCGACTCCTTGTTGATGGAGGCGGCGATCACGTGGGAGTTTGACCGCCAGGCCCCGCCCACTTTGGCCTGGCCCCCGCCTCCAGCTCCATCTTCACCGTGGCGTTCTCCGTGGACAGGAAAGAGCCCAGGTTCTTGTACAGAACAAACACCACCTTCACTTGGCCTGCGGTTGGAGGGGGGGGGGGGGGGGAGGGGGGAGAGAGAGAGAGAGAGAGAGAGAGAGAGAGACGAGAGAGAGAGACAGAGCGAGAGGCGAGAGAGAGACTAGAGAACGGGGTAGAGAGATGAGAGAAAAGAGAGATAGATGAGAGAGAAGAGAGATAGATGAGAGAGAGAAGAGAGATAGATGAGTTCAAGTTTCTTTATTAGTTGTCATACATAAATACAGAATACTTTTGCATGAAATGCTTCTTTCTGTTTTGCTCCTGAGAGTGTGCTAGATAAAATAACAAGATGGTGTAAAATAGTAGATATAATATAGTAAAATAGAAAGTCAAGTAGTACGTAAACAAGTGTAAACAACAAAAAAATGTCAATATACATATATACAGTATGTAGAGAAGAGAGATAGATAAGAGAGAGAGCGATGGAGAGACAGAGGGAGATATGTGGAGAGCGAGAGGGAGATATATGAGAGAGAAAGGAAGAGATGATAGAGAGGAGAGAGAAAGATGAGAGAGAGAGAGAGAGGAGAGAAAAAAAAATAGACAAAATTTAAAAAAAGGAGACAGACAGAGAGGAGGGGTGAAATGGGGGAATAATACAGTAATAGAAGAGTATAAGAGAGAGAGGGAGGTAGAGATAGATATATATAGAGAGAGAGGGAGAGAGTGAGAGGAGAGTGACAGGGGAGAGAGAGAGAGAGACAGAGAGAGAGAGTGAGTGAGAGAGAGAGAGAGAGAGAGAGAGAGAGAGAGAGAGAGTTGACAGGGAGAGAGAGAGAGAGAGAGAGAGAGAGAGAGAGAGAGAGAGAGAGAGAGGAGAGCGAGGGAGACAGAGAGAGTCGAGAGAGAGAGAGTTAGTGAAGGGTTAGAATTGTACGGTAAGGGACCGTTTTCATTCTGACTGGGTGGTGGATGAGAGCGAGATTTAATGTGGAGGGCAATGGAACATTCATCCCTCAAGCATTCACAGATCTCTTATTATTCCATATGAATATTCATGGTGCGTTTGTTTCAATCATTCTAATCTCGTTCCCACTGCAGAGCCGAGCGGAGACAGAAAACAGAAAAGAAGGGTAGAGAGGATGTGGGTGGGTGCCGGGGAGAGAAGGAGGGGGGGGGGGGGGGCGGGTGGAAAGGGGGGGTGGGGGAGGTTTTTGAAGGCGGGGGAGAGATGAGAGTAGGGGGATAAGATGGCGGAGAGCGAGGGAGACGGAGCGGGGG
>NW_028171033.1:17500-27500 GCF_963971535.1 Notolepis coatsorum | reverse complement strand
CTAGGGTCCGTTTCTTCCGTGTACCAGTGATATTCACATTCGGGTGATGCCGTTTCAAATGCGTGATAAAGTTCGCAATAAAGTTGAACAATGCCGGCACGTAGCCCCTTTCGTGACTGTGATGCAAGGCTTGCATCAGTCACGAAAGGGGCTAGCCGGCACGTAGCTTTTGTGCGATCCACCCGTCTTTGTCAATTACTGTGGTTAACTGGGAATCCGAAATGATCCCAAATGGGAGACTTGAATGTTGTGGGAGCATCTTCTAGCTCTGGCTTGTCAGTTAGTATTGCACCCGCATAAGGCTAATATGCTTTGCTGAATTACAGCTCTCGTTCAGTGTAGCTGCGCGCTGCGTGGGATGAACAAACAACATCCGGTTAGTTGTGCACGTTATATTAGGGCCGGGGGGATTTAAGTTCTGCAAAAAAAGGTTCCGTACCGTTGCAATCGTTCGGTGCACAGCGCGTACTGTACCGGAGGACCACATTGAGGCGGTACAGTACGTATTTGCGTACCGTTACACCCCTAATATATATACATATAGAGAGCCTCTGGCTCATTTTAACTGGTCCATCACACACTGGTGCTGGAGGTTAACGCACATAGCACACGTTAAAAAAAAGATGTCCAGGAGTATTTTTGTTATGAATAAAGTAAAGGATGTGTTAGAGTATGAGGCAATGAGAACACTCTACTGCTCACTCATCTCACCTTATATCAGTTATTGTGTTGAAGTATGGGGGAATACTTATGGGACAAATATAAAACCATTATATATACTACAGAAGAGGGCTGTACGAATCACACATAAAGTGAGTTATCGAGAACACACAAATATATTATTTATTAAATCTAGAATAATTAAACTTGAAGACATGGTTAAGTTTCAAACAATGTTAATTATGTTTAGGGCAAGAAATAATACACTGCCAGAAAAACTACAAAATCTTTTTCATTTAGAAAGTGAGTTTAGTAGGAGAAAATACAATTTTAAACATCAGTTTGCACGTACCACACTTAAACAGATGTGTCCTTCAGTTATTGGTGTAAAGTTATGGAATTCTCTCCATAGCGAGCTTAAGGGATGTAACAGTGTTTATCAATTCAAAAAAATTTATAAAAAAAATATATTTAGTCAGTATGAAATTTTATTCTTTATCATTATTATTATTATTTAAATTGTTCTTGTTTAACTGTGGATTGTGTTTCTTTTATAATGGTATAAATGATTATTTGTGTAAATAAGGTTATACGCCGACCATTAAGAAAATACATGTTAGTTTAGGAATAAGGGGCAGGTAATTATAAGATTTATTCTTCTTCCTGCTCCTTTTGTCCATGGAATGGCTATTTATGATTTTTTAATGAAGAAACTATGATTGTATTATTCCATGTGGCAAATAAAAACTCTGAACTGAACTGAACTGAACAACACACACACACACACACACACACACACACACACACACACATATATATATACACACACACACACTAAATCTAAATGAAAACAGCCTCTGCACACTAAATCACATCATACAACCGGTTAGTATTTTGGCAAATAAATGCAATATTCAATAAATTAAATAGGAAATATAATATACACGTGTATATTAGAGCTGCCCCCCTCATAGTCGATGGATTGATTAATCGGTTCTGGTTTTAGTCGATCCAGACTTTGTTAGTTGATTTGTATGCTTCAGTCCACGCTGCTGAACGAGGTGTTTCATGTCGAATATCAGCACATCTCTAGTAAAGCACTACATTTAAACAGCTCCATCTGCATTATAGCATGTGAGAAACTAACATGTTCCAGACGTGTCGATTAAATTAATCAACTAATCGTTTTGTTTTCTATGTCCTTGACTAATAGTCGAATAAGAACTTCTGTAGTGGAGCAGAGCTGTAATGTATACACACACACAGACACCATACAGCACCGTTCACACCTTGTGTTCGGTGTAGGACCTCAGGAGTTCTGTAGTGGAGCAGAGATGTTCCTCAGCGTGTGTAGGACCTCAGGAGTTCTGTAGGGGAGCAGAGATGTTCTCCAGCGTGTGTAGGACCTCAGGAGTTCTGTAGGGCAGCAGAGATGTTCCTCAGCGTGTGTAGGACCTCAGGAGTTCTGTAGTGGAGCAGAGATGTTCTCCAGCGTGTGTAGGACCTCAGGAGTTCTGTAGTGGAGCAGAGATGTTCTCCAGCGTGTGTAGGACCTCAGGAGTTCTGTAGTGGAGCAGAGATGTTCCTCAGCGTGTGTAGGACCTCAGGAGTTCTGTAGTGGAGCAGAGATGTTCTCCAGCGTGTGTAGGACCTCAGGAGTTCTGTAGTGGAGCAGAGATGTTCTCCAGTGTGTGTAGGACCTCAGGAGTTCTGTAGGGGAGCAGAGATGGTCCTCAGTGTGTGTAGGACCTCAGGAGTTCTGTAGTGGAGCAGAGATGTTCCTCAGTGTGTGTAGGACCTCAGGAGTTCTGTAGGGGAGCAGAGATGTTCTCCAGTGTGTGTAGGACCTCAGGAGTTCTGTAGGGGAGCAGAGATGTTCTCCAACGTGTGTAGGACCTCAGGAGTTCTGTAGTGGAGCAGAGATGTTCTCCAGCGTGTGTAGGACCTCAGGAGTTCTGTAGTGGAGCAGAGATGTTCTCCAGTGTGTGTAGGACCTCAGGAGTTCTGTAGGGGGAGCAGAGATGTTCTCCAGCGTGTGTAGGACCTCAGGAGTTCTGTAGTGGAGCAGAGATGTTCTCCAGTGTGTGTAGGACCTCAGGAGTTCTGTAGTGGAGCAGAGATGTTCCTCAGCGTGTGTAGGACCTCAGGAGTTCTGTAGGGCAGCAGAGATGTTCTCCAGCGTGTGTAGGACCTCAGGAGTTCTGTAGTGGAGCAGAGATGGTCCTCAGCGTGTGTAGGACCTCAGGAGTTCTGTAGTGGAGCAGAGATGTTCTCCAGCGTGTGTAGGACCTCAGGAGTTCTGTAGGGGAGCAGAGATGTTCTCCAGCGTGTGTAGGACCTCAGGAGTTCTGTAGTGGAGCAGAGATGGTCCTCAGCGTGTGTAGGACCTCAGGAGTTCTGTAGGGGAGCAGAGATGTTCTCCAGCGTGTGTAGGACCTCAGGAGTTCTGTAGTGGAGCAGAGATGTTCCTCAGCGTGTGTAGGACCTCAGGAGTTCTGTAGGGGAGCAGAGATGTTCCTCAGCGTGTG
This sequence comes from Notolepis coatsorum, assembly GCF_963971535.1. NCBI lineage: Eukaryota > Metazoa > Chordata > Actinopteri > Aulopiformes > Paralepididae > Notolepis > Notolepis coatsorum. Next base: position 24,312 of record NW_028171033.1, on the reverse strand, counting down.
TAGGACCTCAGGAGTTCTGTAGGGGAGCAGAGATGTTCCTCAGCGTGTGTAGGACCTCAGGAGTTCTGTAGGGGAGCAGAGATGTTCCTCAGCGTGTGTAGGACCTCAGGAGTTCTGTAGTGGAGCAGAGATAGTCCTCAGCGTGTGTAGGACCTCAGGAGTTCTGTAGGGGAGCAGAGATGGTCCTCAGCGTGTGTAGGACCTCAGGAGTTCTGTAGGGGAGCAGAGATGTTCTCCAGCGTGTGTAGGACCTCAGGAGTTCTGTAGGGGAGCAGAGATGGTCCTCAGCGTGTGTAGGACCTCAGGAGTTCTGTAGGGCAGCAGAGATGTTCTCCAGCGTGTGTAGGACCTCAGGAGTTCTGTAGGGGAGCAGAGATGGTCCTCAGCGTGTGTAGGACCTCAGGAGTTCTGTAGTGGAGCAGAGATGTTCTCCAGCGTGTGTAGGACCTCAGGAGTTCTGTAGTGGAGCAGAGATGTTCTCCAGCGTGTGTAGGACCTCAGGAGTTCTGTAGGGGAGCAGAGATGTTCCTCAGTGTGTGTAGGACCTCAGGAGTTCTGTAGTGGAGCAGAGATGGTCCTCAGCGTGTGTAGGACCTCAGGAGTTCTGTAGTGGAGCAGAGATGTTCTCCAGTGTGTGTAGGACCTCAGGAGTTCTGTAGTGGAGCAGAGATGTTCTCCAGCGTGTGTAGGACCTCAGGAGTTCTGTAGGGGAGCAGAGATGTTCTCCAGCGTGTGTAGGACCTCAGGAGTTCTGTAGTGGAGCAGAGATGTTCTCCAGTGTGTGTAGGACCTCAGGAGTTCTGTAGGGCAGCAGAGATGTTCTCCAGCGTGTGTAGGACCTCAGGAGTTCTGTAGGGGAGCAGAGATGTTCTCCAGCGTGTGTAGGACCTCAGGAGTTCTGTAGGGGAGCAGAGATGTTCTCCAGCGTGTGTAGGACCTCAGGAGTTCTGTAGGGGAGCAGAGATGGTCCTCAGTGTGTGTAGGACCTCAGGAGTTCTGTAGTGGAGCAGACATGTTCCTCAGCGTGTGTAGGACCTCAGGAGTTCTGTAGGGCAGCAGAGATGTTCTCCAGCGTGTGTAGGACCTCAGGAGTTCTGTAGGGGAGCAGAGATGTTCTCCAGCGTGTGTAGGACCTCAGGAGTTCTGTAGTGGAGCAGAGATGTTCTCCAGTGTGTGCCGGACCTCAGGAGTTCTGTAGGGGAGCAGAGATGTTCTCCAGTGTGTGTAGGACCTCAGGAGTTCTGTAGGGGAGCAGAGATGTTCTCCAGCGTGTGTAGGACCTCAGGAGTTCTGTAGGGCAGCAGAGATGTTCCTCAGCGTGTGTAGGACCTCAGGAGTTCTGTAGTGGAGCAGAGATGTTCCTCAGTGTGTGTAGGACCTCAGGAGTTCTGTAGTGGAGCAGAGATGTTCTCCAGTGTGTGTAGGACCTCAGGAGTTCTGTAGGGGAGCAGAGATGTTCTCCAGCGTGTGTAGGACCTCAGGAGTTCTGTAGGGGAGCAGAGATGTTCCTCAGCGTGTGTAGGACCTCAGGAGTTCTGTAGTGGAGCAGAGATGTTCTCCAGCGTGTGTAGGACCTCAGGAGTTCTGTAGTGGAGCAGAGATGTTCTCCAGCGTGTGTAGGACCTCAGGAGTTCTGTAGGGGAGCAGAGATGTTCCTCAGCGTGTGTAGGACCTCAGGAGTTCTGTAGGGGAGCAGAGATGTTCCTCAGTGTGTGTAGGACCTCAGGAGTTCTGTAGTGGAGCAGAGATGTTCTCCAGCGTGTGTAGGACCTCAGGAGTTCTGTAGGGCAGCAGAGATGTTCCTCAGCGTGTGTAGGACCTCAGGAGTTCTGTAAGGGAGCAGAGATGTTCTCCAGCGTGTGTAGGACCTCAGGAGTTCTGTAGGGGAGCAGAGATGGTCCTCAGCGTGTGTAGGACCTCAGGAGTTCTGTAGGGGAGCAGAGATGGTCCTCAGTGTGTGTAGGACCTCAGGAGTTCTGTAGTGGAGCAGAGATGTTCCTCAGCGTGTGTAGGACCTCAGGAGTTCTGTAGGGGAGCAGAGATGTTCTCCAGTGTGTGTAGGACCTCAGGAGTTCTGTAGTGGAGCAGAGATGGTCCTCAGCCGTGTGTAGGACCTCAGGAGTTCTGTAGGGGAGCAGAGATGTTCCACAGCGTGTGTAGGACCTCAGGAGTTCTGTAGGGGAGCAGAGATGTTCCTCAGCGTGTGTAGGACCTCAGGAGTTCTGTAGTGGAGCAGAGATGGTCCTCAGTGTGTGTAGGACCTCAGGAGTTCTGTAGGGGAGCAGAGATGTTCTCCAGCGTGTGTAGGACCTCAGGAGTTCTGTAGGGGAGCAGAGATGTTCTCCAGCGTGTGTAGGACCTCAGGAGTTCTGTAGGGGAGCAGAGATGTTCCTCAGCGTGTGTAGGACCTCAGGAGTTCTGTAGGGGAGCAGAGATGTTCTCCAGCGTGTGTAGGACCTCAGGAGTTCTGTAGGGGAGCAGAGATGTTCTCCAGCGTGTGTAGGACCTCAGGAGTTCTGTAGGGGAGCAGAGATGGTCCTCAGCGTGTGTAGGACCTCAGGAGTTCTGTAGTGGAGCAGAGATGGTCCTCAGCGTGTGTAGGACCTCAGGAGTTCTGTAGTGGAGCAGAGATGTTCTCCAGCGTGTGTAGGACCTCAGGAGTTCTGTAGGGGAGCAGAGATGGTCCTCAGCGTGTGTAGGACCTCAGGAGTTCTGTAGTGGAGCAGAGATGTTCTCCAGCGTGTGTAGGACCTCAGGAGTTCTGTAGGGGAGCAGAGATGTTCCTCAGCGTGTGTAGGACCTCAGGAGTTCTGTAGTGGAGCAGAGATGTTCTCCAGCGTGTGTAGGACCTCAGGAGTTCTGTAGGGGAGCAGAGATGTTCTCCAGCGTGTGTAGGACCTCAGGAGTTCTGTAGTGGAGCAGAGATGGTCCTCAGCGTGTGTAGGACCTCAGGAGTTCTGTAGGGGAGCAGAGCTGTTCTCCAGCGTGTGTAGGACCTCAGGAGTTCTGTAGGGGAGCAGAGATGTTCCTCAGCGTGTGTAGGACCTCAGGAGTTCTGTAGTGGAGCAGAGATGTTCTCCAGCGTGTGTAGGACCTCAGGAGTTCTGTAGGGGAGCAGAGATGTTCTCCAGCGTGTGTAGGACCTCAGGAGTTCTGTAGTGGAGCAGAGATGTTCTCCAGCGTGTGTAGGACCTCAGGAGTTCTGTAGGGGAGCAGAGATGTAATGTCCACACCTTGTGTTTTCCAGGACCTCCAGGACCCCAGGAGTTCTCCGCAGTGGGGAAGGAGGAGGCCGCTCCCCTGGTCCAGGAGACGTCCATCAAGAGGCTGGTGGTGGGACCTCTGGACGTGCGGCTCCACAGCAGCGCGGTGCACCGCATCCTCAAGATGGTCACCTGCGCCATGGACCACGAGTACGAGCCCTACTGCAAACCACAGCCAGGTGAGAGGTCAGAGGTCGAGCCCTACTGCAAACCACAGCCAGGTGAGAGGTCAAGAGGTCGAGCCCTACTGCAAACCACAGCCAGGTGAGAGGTCAAGAGGTCGAGCCCTACTGCAAACCACAGCCAGGTGAGAGGTCAAGAGGTCGAGCCCTACTGCAAACCACAGCCAGGTGAGAGGTCAAGAGGTCGAGCCCTACTGCAAACCACAGCCAGGTGAGAGGTCAAGAGGTCGAGCCCTACTGCAAACCACAGCCAGGTGAGAGGTCAAGAGGTCGAGCCCTACTGCAAACCACAGCCAGGTGAGAGGTGAGAGGTCGAGCCCGACTGCAAACCACAGCCAGGTGAGAGGTCAGAGGTCGAGCCCTACTGCAAACCACAGCCAGGTGAGAGGTGAGAGGTCGAGCCCGACTGCAAACCACAGCCAGGTGAGAGGTCAAGAGGTCGAGCCCTACTGCAAACCACAGCCAGGTGAGAGGTCAAGAGGTCGAGCCCTACTGCAAACCACAGCCAGGTGAGAGGTCAAGAGGTCGAGCCCTACTGCAAACCACAGCCAGGTGAGAGGTCAAGAGGTCGAGCCCTACTGCAAACCACAGCCAGGTGAGAGGTCAAGAGGTCGAGCCCTACTGCAAACCACAGCCAGGTGAGAGGTCAAGAGGTCGAGCCCTACTGCAAACCACAGCCAGGTGAGAGGTTCTTTTTTGCTGGGGCACCAGTGGAAATGATCAATTAACTGATAGGAATTCCCCCCCCCCCCCATTATAAACCAGTGGCCAACATGGATGGATATTAGGCGTTCATCTTGTAATGAAAGAAGAATCTGTGAGAAGGTCGTCTTTATACCGTCTGCAGACCTTCCATCAAGTCGGAGCGGATACAACGCTACGTCCAGCCCTCATTTCTGTCATCCTCCCCTCTCCCCCTCCCCCCTCACCCTCCCCTCTCACCCTCCCCTCTCACCCTCTCATCCTCACCTCTCACCTCTCACCCTCCCCTCTCACCCTCCCCTCTCACCCTCACCTCTCACCCTCCCCTCTCACCCTCTCATCCTCACCTCTCACCTCTCACCCTCCCCTCTCACCCTCCCCTCTCACCCTCACCCTCCCCTCTCACCCTCCCCTCTCACCCTCCCCTCTCACCCTCCCCCTCACCCTCCCCTCTCACCCTCCCCTCTCACCCTCCCCTCTCACCCTCCCCTCTCACCCTCCCCTCTCACCCCTCACCTCTCACCCTCCCCTCTCACCCTCTCACCCTCCCCTCTCACCCTCACCTCTCACCCTCTCACCCTCCCCTCTCACCCTCCCCTCTCACCCTCCCCTCTCACCCCTCACCTCTCACCCCTCACCTCTCACCCTCACCTCTCACCCTCCCCTCTCACCCCTCACCTCTCACCCTCCCCTCTCACCCTCTCACCCTCCCCTCTCACCCCTCACCTCTCACCCTCCCCTCTCACCCTCTCACCCTCCCCTCTCACCCTCCCCTCTCACCCCTCCCCTCTCACCCTCTCACCCTCCCCTCTCACCCTCCCCTCTCACCCTCCCCTCTCACCCTCCCCTCTCACCCTCCCCCCTCACCCTCCCCCCTCACCCTCCCCTCTCACCCTCCCCCCTCACCCTCCCCTCTCCCCCTCCCCTCTCCCCCTCCCCTCTCCCCCTCCCCTCTCACCCTCCCCCCTCCCCCTCCCCTCTCACCCTCCCCTCTCACCCTCCCCTCTCACCCTCCCCCCTCACCCTCCCCTCTCACCCTCCCCCCTCACCCTCCCCTCTCACCCTCCCCTCTCACCCTCCCCCCTCACCCTCCCCTCTCACCCTCCCCCCTCACCCTCCCCCCTCCCCCTCCCCTCTCACCCTCCCCTCTCACCCTCCCCTCTCACCCTTCCCCCTCCCCTCTCACCCTCCCCTCTCACCCTCCCCTCTCACCCTCCCCCCTCCCCCTCCCCCCTCACCCTCCCCTCTCACCCTCCCCTCTCACCCTCCCCCCTCCCCCTCCCCTCTCACCCTCCCCCCTCACCCTCCCCTCTCACCCTTCCCCTCCCCTCTCACCCTCCCCTCTCACCCTCCCCTCTCACCTCCCCCCTCCCCCTCCCCTCTCACCCTCCCCTCTCACCCTCCCCTCTCACCCTCCCCTCTCACCCTCCCCTCTCACCCTCCCCTCTCCCCTCCCCCCTCACCCTCCCCTCTCACCCTCCCCCCTCCCCCTCCCCTCTCACCCTCCCCCCTCACCCTCCCCTCTCACCCTCCCCCCTCACCCCTCCCTCTCACCCTCCCCTCTCACCCTCCCCTCTCACCCTCCCCTCCCCACCACCCAGTGACTGGAACCAGCGAACAGTTCCCGCCACAGACACATTGTTCTCTCCTTACACAACGCACCTCTCAGCGCCGCGCGTCGACATGAAGCGCTGACCTTTTGGACCACGCTAGGGAGGTGAAGCCAAACACCTCTGGTTAGCCGCGGCTATCGGTGAGCTCATCCCCGGGATGTTGTGAGAGCTGCTCGCTGGAATGCGCGCGTGTGTAATATCTGTGGCAATAAGTCTAATTTTTGCGAAACCACAACATCCGTTGGTTTCGGTTGTTTCAGCATCTGTGATAGATAATGGACGCCGGGGTAATTACTGTAGTGCTTTTGACTCGAGCCGGTCAGGTCGGTGTGCTCCTTCCTGTGTGAGACGGGGGGGGGGGGGGGGTTCTGAGGAGGGGTCAGTGGAGTCAGGCACCACAGGGGGCGGATTGAGAAATTGAGAGTAGATAAGAGGAGCACATTTTTCACGGTGGTAGCCGGGCTGATAAGGCGGATAACGGAAGGTGAATAAATCAAGGTTTTATTTGGTTTCCGTCTCTGGTGGTGTAATATATTCCATCCTACTCGGTTCTGTTCTGTTCTAATCGGTTCCATTCCGTTCTATGAAACAACATGACTACATTTTACGTTTACATTTGGCCATTTAGCTGAACTCACAAGTTCTGTACGACAAGTCAGCAGGAAGGAAGGGCACGACTCTTACAGCTGAGTAACAATGTTCATCAAAGTGTTGAAACTTGGGCGCTGCAGTGTTGAGTGCAGAATAGTAGAGACATATTAGTATATTAGGAAGAGTGCATGATGGTAGAGGACAGTAAGAAGGTTAGTATTTTGTATTTTGAGGTGCTAGTCTTAACATCTTAACTCTCTAATACGTCCTATTTGTTTTGTTGTGACATCAGAGGGACGCATGTCATCTCGCTGCTCAGCCAGCTCAGGTCCCAGGGTTTGGTCTCGTAGTAAAGAAATGACCGGCGCCCACAGATCATTAACGGGTTCAGCGCCAGAGGTCGCTATGGGCGTGTGGCCGTTGTGTGCCATCGCTTTGTTCAATGGGGATAAATGCCGGTG
>NW_028171033.1:0-12500 GCF_963971535.1 Notolepis coatsorum | reverse complement strand
GACTAAACACGTTTCGCAATTATGCCACAACAATGTGGAACGCCCTACCCAAAGCTAGGGGTAACAGTACTGTATATTTGAATACCGTTTATGTCACAAATGTATCAGTACTAAATACCTATATGTCCCTATGCCATAAATGTCATGTATGTTGTGTATGTCATAAATGTCTATATGAATTGAAAATGGGGGACCCTGATGGAAACAAGACAAAAGTCTTTCTCTGGTCTGCATCCCCTTAACAATTGTATGTATTGAGCCGTACTGTATTGTACCCATTCTGCAATTTGTTAAATAAAGTTTTCATTCATTCATTCATTCACCATCTTGCAAGTTGCAACGTTGTTTAAGATATCAATCAAAGCATTGCAACGTTAGAATAGTTAGGATATCAATTGTGCATGAAAGGACTATATTTATATTGTTTGATTAGTATTATGAGATTCCCTGGCAGATTTCGTACAGTCAAAATCCGTTGATCAACTTGAGTTTCAGTGAACACATTGGATTGCACTCACCAAAGTCTGCGGTGGTTGAGATGTAGTAACGTTACGTTAGTCCAGTTGACTCCAGCAGCGCCTCAAACATGTTCTTTATCTCGTTTCCATGTTGTATATTAATTATCTCTCCAAGTAGTTGCTAAATGGTTTGTTAGTTTGTTACTGCGTTCTTTTTATGTAGATTCATAGCGAGCGTCCTCTTGTTGTTTACTATAGAGAGCGTCTATTTCTTTCCGTAGCCGCATTTCTGGTTTGCGGCGCATTTCTGATTGGCCAGTGGCCAGACTCGCCTCGTATCATTCTACGCGGGTGGGGATGAGGATGATAATAATAATAATAATAATAATAATAATCACTACCGCTATCAATCTACGCCGTATATAACGCAAATAACGCAGTGACGAACCATTCAGTAACGTAAGTAGCGTTACTGAATTTCAAAAGTAATGCGTTAGAGTACTAGTTGCGGCAAAAAGTAACTTCGTTTCTGTAACGCGTTACTTTGTAACGCGTTAGTCCCAACACTGGTCATAGGTGTGCTGATGTCACGCAGTGTCATAGGTGTGCTGATGTCATGCAGTGTCATAGGTGTGCTGATATTCTCCCTCCTCTCCCCTCGTCTCCCTCGTCTCCCCCCTCTCCCCTCGTCTCCCCCCAGGCCCCGCCGGCGCCCCTCAGCGTGGCGGTGTTCCAGCCGGTGCGTCCGCTGCCCGCCCTGCAGTTCCAGCTGGAGCGGGTGAACGTGGAGCACTGTGTGCCCATGTACGCCCCGGAGCTGGCCGGCACCGTGAGCAGCCTGGGCCAGCCCTCCGCCAACCTGCTGCACCACTGCTACGCCCACTGCTACCTCAAGGTGGGTCAACCTGCTGCACCACTGCTACGCCCACTGCTACCTCAAGGTGGGTCAACCTGCTGCACCACTGCTACGCCCACTGCTACCTCAAGGTGGGTCAACCTGCTACCTCAAGGTGGGTCAACCTGCTACCTCGAGGTGGGGGAGGCCTGCTCTACTCTGCTACCTCGAGGTGGGGGAGGCCTGCTCTACTCTGCTACCTCGAGGTGGGGGAGGCCTGCTCTACTCTGCTACCTCGAGGTGGGGGACGCCTGCTCTACTCTGCTACCTCGAGGTGGGGGACGCCTGCTCTACTCTGCTACCTCGAGGTGGGGGAGGCCTGCTCTACACTGCTACCTCGAGGTGGGGGAGGCCTGCTCTACTCTGCCACCTCGAGGTGGGGGACGCCTGCTCTACTCTGCTACCTCGAGGTGGGGGAGGCCTGCTCTACACTGCTACCTCGAGGTGGGGGAGGCCTGCTCTACTCTGCTACCTCGAGGTGGGGGAGGCCTGCTCTACTCTGCTACCTCGAGGTGGGGGAGGCCTGCTCTACACTGCTACCTCGAGGTGGGGGAGGCCTGCTCTACTCTGCTACCTCGAGGTGGGGAGGCCTGCTCTACTCTGCTACCTCGAGGTGGGGGAGGCCTGCTCTACTCTGCTACCTCGAGGTGGGGGAGGCCTGCTCTACTCTGCTACCTCGAGGTGGGGGAGGCCTGCTCTACTCTGCCACCTCGAGGTGGGGGAGGCCTGCTCTACTCTGGTGAGCACCCGAGCCGGGGTCAGGTTCTCCGCTGCAGTGAGCACCCGAGCCGGGGTCAGGTTCTCCGCTGCAGTGAGCACCCGAGCCGGGGTCAGGTTCTCCGCTGCAGTGAGCACCCGAGCCGGGGTCAGGTTCTCCGCTGCAGTGAGCACCCGAGCCGGGGTCAGGTTCTCCGCTGCAGTGAGCACCCGAGCCGGGGTCAGGTTCTCCGCTGCAGTGAGCACCCGAGCCGGGTGTCAGGTTCTCCGCTGCAGTGAGCACCCGAGCCGGGGTCAGGTTCTCCGCTGCAGTGAGCACCCGAGCCGGGGTCAGGTTCTCCGCTGCAGTGAGCACCCGAGCCGGGGTCAGGTTCTCCGCTGCAGTGAGCACCCGAGCCGGGGTCAGGTTCTCCGCTGCAGTGAGCACCCGAGCCGGGGTCAGGTTCTCCGCTGCAGTGAGCACCCGAGCCGGGGGGTCAGGTTCTCCGCTGTTCTCCGTCCCTGCAGAGCTGGTTAGACTGTTGTTGCACTCCGCTGTCTCTCCGTGTGGGACAGACTCCAGGAACATTCCCGTTGGTAACGGAAGGCACAGCGGGTCATCGGACCTCGCGTGGTTTCATCCAGACCGTCCCCGGAGACTCCCGTGGAGCCAAAACGGCGCACATCCCATAATGCCGTCATAGTTTACAAACAGTAAAAGGGTCTATATAGACTAAACCGTCCGTGTTGCCTAGCTACTCCCCTCCGCGGTGCCGTGTTTACATAGCAACAGTACAGCGGAGCGCACTCCTCCGTGGCTGCGGCTGCTGCGTCTGCCCGTCGCTCCTCCTCCTCCCGCGTCTGTTTCTAATCCCTTCTCAACGAGGAGGATCCGTCTGTTGGACGCGGTTCCACCTTCCGCCCGCGCCAGGTTTGTGTCTGTCTTTGACGGACAGAGAGAGGAGCCTGGAGAGGGTGAACTCTCTCCACGTCGCCGTCCTCAGAAGCCGCTGTTTCTGCGAAGGCACCACCACGTCGGGCTCTGATTTAAAAACAAACAAACAAACAAACAAACGGACAGACGCTAGCACCTTTCGTCAATGTTCTATCCGTTTGTGATAATTCAATCGACAGGAAGTGGGTTTTCCCACAAGATTCTAATATTGAAAAGCCTCTGGCATCAGAGGGTTGTCATAATACAACTTATTCACAAATTAACGAGAATGCTGGCTGTATGATGGAATTAAATTCCACTTTCTGTTACATTCTTTTGAATGTAACAGAAAGTGGAATTTTATTCCATCATACAGCCAGCATTCTCAAAGTGTTTATATAATCATTGTATAAATTGCCAGTTTGTAGTATCATTATTCATGCTGAAATCTCAAGGTAAGGGGCAACAATATCTCACTCTAGCAGGGTCTCTTAAACCCAGACATAGTAAATTACTGGGATCCAGTCACTTATCAAGTAGGGCCTCACTAACGACAGGCCTGCAACCCATTATGGGTGACGAACCTTAGTTTAAGAAACTATGCTCTGTGGTATTGTTGCATACATTTTTTTTTTCCCCAAAAAAAAAAAAATCTTTCCCTCATTCTTCGGATCTCAAACTGTGGGGGGCGAACTGCAGGGGGCGCACGGGGGGACGGGACTGGGGGGGGAGGGATCTAGTTCTACGGTTGTTCCACTTGTCCCGTGGAATGCTGGCAGGGCAGTGACGAGAGGTCTGGCTATGCGAGACTATACCAGTGGAACAAAACAATCAGAGCGGAACAAAATATAAATTCAGATCTAAATACAATGTGTTGCACACGAAAGATGTACACAAACACCGTCGCTAGGCCGCCGTCACGCCACATCAGTTATATCACCTCTGATAGCGAGCGAACCGACGCCGTGTTCGCTACCCGACCAGGGAGAGAGAAAGGAGCAGAAAACAACTAAATGGAGATGTTTTTTGACACCGTCGGCGGCGGACAGACACGCCGACGTGCCAGCAGGTAACGCTGACAAAGACAAAAACAAGAGGCGTACTTTTGCGTGAGAAAGTAGTTGTTGTCGTTTTGTTTTTTTTCTTAATCCAATTTAAAGCGGTTATCTCTAACTCATGATGCCTAATACATGCACACGTCACAACGGATGGAGCCTCGAGTTTAATGTTTGAATGAAAAGAGACTAGTAGAGAGAAATACAAAATAGATGTTGTGGTATTTTATTTAAACACATTCCTGACTACATACATATGGCCATTTTCAAAGCTCTGTAGAAAAACATTCAACATATATATACACATATATATATATATATATATATATATATATATATATATGTTGCTAAATGTTTCCACTCACCAGGCCTGACTGAAGAGGCCTGTGTGGGCCGACACACGATACGCATGTTCCCATCCTCATGGTCGCCCTGCACTCTAGCCCGAGGTCAAAGGGTCGGCTGCACGGCCAACACTTTTAACTCCAGTCCAAATTGACCCCCGTGACCCTTTTAATGACCTTAATGACCCTTTTTACACATGCTCATAAAGTCCTAAGCACACAGCTTCCTGATGGCCACCAGCCCACCTCCACCCTCCGTCCATACACTTCACCCTCAGCACAATACGCCCGGGACGTCTTCAAACGTGGCACAGGTGGGAGAGCTCGCTCCATTTTCAGATCATTCATTCATTCATTCATTAAAATCTCTTATTTTCGACTCAACATAATCGTCGAGGGCACGCCCCTGATTTACAATGACGCTGAGCATACAAAGATAATAAATACACGATGAGTACAATACAAATACAATAAGTGCAATCACAATAAAAATGTGTACAATCAATTAAAACAAGTACAGATTATGGTGGCATGGTTGGTGATCAAGGATCTAAGGATCAAAGGATACCAAAGTATTGAGTTTTAGAGTGTGTTTGTTTGTACGTGGACACTCCTCTAGGATGTGTGGAGAACATCATACTGGCTGCCAGTGGAAGCTAAGAAACTAAAGTTACTCTCCAAACAAACAGGTTTTTAATACACACCACAACATGGCAACAAAAGTAGTAACTGCATACGCACTGCAGTCGTTTTGACAAAAAACACACTTATTCAATCAATATCTTTAATGAAAGAATAAAAGAAAAATAATAAATAACCTTACTGTCTTCTACTGTCATGCACTTTTCCACTAAATAATCCTCCTTGGCTATATTACTACCTATTATAATAATATATCGCTACTACCATGCACTCAACACTGCAGCGGCCAAGTCTCAACACGGGTTGATTGTTACTCAGCTGATAGAGTTGTTCCCTTCCTGCGGACTAGTCGTACAGAACTTGTAAGACGCTTTGGTTAAACGCGTTCAGCTAAATGACTACATGTAAATCATGTCGGTCTGAAGCAAAGTAAAGGCACAAGCATCACTGTTGTGGATGCTTAACCCTTTCACTGCCACGCTACATAAGGTTAACCCTTTCACTACCACACTACAGAAGGTTAACCTTTCACTACCACACTACAGAAGGTTAACCCTTTCACTACCACACTACAGAAGGTTAACCCTTTCACTACCACACTACAGAATGTTAACCCTTTCACTACCACACTACGGAAGGTTAACCTTTCACTACCACACTACAACCACACTACAGAAGGTTACCCTTTCACTACCACACTACAGAATGTTAACCCTTTCACTACCACACTACAGAAGATTAACCCTTTCACTACCACACTACATACGGTTAACCCTTTCACTACCGTCTGTAGTGTGGTAGTGAAAGGTTAACCTTCGGTAGTGTGGTAGTGAAAGGGTTAAAACTCTTGTTGTGCATGTTGTGGTGTGGATTAAAACTAATGTAAGTAAGCTAATGGCTTGAAGTATAACTCCTACATTCAGGAAGCCAGGTCTCTCTGGAACAGCCTGGTCTGGTAGCCGCCTGGCTGTGGCACATTCACCAGGCAAACCCAACGGGATGTTTGCCAGGCACACTTATCAGTCCTTATCACAAGGTCACCGCGGGGTTAACGCTCCACTGACAGGGCGACCGAGGTCCACTCTGACCAATCGACACCCGTGTTCACCAGGGTCCTTGCTGCCCCCCCTGGGTTCTCCCTGCCCCCCCCCTGGGTCCTGGCTGGAGGTCAGGCCGCTCGCAATTCATTCCGCTCAGGAAGTGGTTTGAAACGAGGATGAACGCCGGCTTATCTCTGTGTGGTTTATAGACAGCGGGCTGTCGGAGAGAGAATGCGTCTGGCCGAGAGAGAGAGAGAGAGAGAGAGAGAGAGAGAGAGCAAAGGCCGCGCGTCGACCCACCGACTGTGGGACGCTGACAAATGTACTAATGATTCCACCTGTGTGTCGTAAAGGTAGAGCTTAATGCTCCATCCGTCTTGCTGCAGTGCTGCTGCGGCCTGGTCACATTCAGACTCCTTTGGTCGTCACGTGATTTAGTACCTTTTACAGCAAGACAGAGTGGAACTCACTTTTGTTGTTGTTCCTCGACAATTCTAACAAAGTGTGCAGATATTACACTATATAAAGAGAGGTTTTTAATGGATACTGGTTTTGAATGGATGATTTGCACTACATCTCTACCTCATTTTTGCATTTCGTTTGCATTTTGTACTTTAGTCTGTATGTTGTATATTTTGTAGTGTTTGGTCTTTAACTCTTTAACTCTTTCACTGTATGAAGCACCATCTCAGGAGGCTCATGCAGAACCAAGCCTCTCACTGTAACGTAATCATGGACCTTATGTGACAAATAAAACAACGTGAAACTTGCAGAAGGGGACTCTGGGGCAGCGGTGGGCTCAGGAGGGAGAGCGCTCGTCTGGTAATCTGACGGTTCTCCCGTTCAAATCCCGGCTCATCCCCGCAGCGCGTCAAGAGTGTCCTTGAGCAAGACACTTAACCCCTAACGGCTCCCTAAGAGCAGGTTGGTGCCTCCCATGGCTGCCTCCGCCATCGCTGTGTGTCTGTGTGTGTGTGTCTGTGTCTGTATGTGTGTCTGTGTGTGTGTCTGTGTGTGTGTGTCTGTCTGTCTGTCTGTGTGTGTCTGTGTCTGTGTGTCTCTGTCTGTGTGTCTGTGTGTGTGTGTGTGTCTGTGTGTCTGTGTGTCTGTGTGTGTGTGTCTGTGTGTCTGTGTCAGTGTGTGAGAATAAATACATGAATGTGAGGCAAGTAAGTTGTAAAGTGCTTTAGATTAGGGATGTCCGATATTATCGTCCGATATTGGCATTAAAATGTGATATCGGAAAATATCGGTATCGTTTTTTTTTTTTTTTTTTATTTAACATTTCCATAACCTTTATTTACCCAGGCAAGCAAGTAAGAACAAATTCTGATTTTATTTATTGTCAAAAGTATGCATAATGTTGTGTTAATTCCACGACAAGAGATATGTAATGTTAATTACCTGAAATTATTCAGTTTTTTGGGGGGGGGGAACCCTGCATATATCGGTATCGGAAATTAAGAGTTGGACAATATCGGTATATCGGTATCGGTAAAAAAGCCAATATCGAGCATCCCTACTTTAGATGAAGCGATATACACATGCATCCTTATATACAGTCCACTCACCACACCGTACCTCACCTTATATACAGTCCACTCACCACACTGTACCTCACCTTATATACAGTCCACTCACCACACTGTACCTCACCTTATATACAGTCCACTCACCACACTGTACCTCACCTTATATACAGTCCACTCACCACACTGTACCTCACCTTATATACAGTCCACTCACCACACTGTACCTCACCTTATATACAGTCCACTCACCACACTGTACCTCACCTTATATACAGTCCACTCACCACACTGTAGCTCACCTTATATACAGTCCACTCACCACACCGTACCTCACCTTATATACAGTCCACTCACCACACTGTACCTCACCTTATATACAGTCCACTCACCACACTGTAGCTCATCTTATATACAGTCCACTCACCACACTGTACCTCACCTTATATACAGTCCACTCACCACACTGTAGCTCACCTTATATACAGTCCACTCACCACACTGTACCTCACCTTATATACAGTCCACTCACCACACTGTACCTCACCTTATATACAGTCCACTCACCACACTGTACCTCACCTTATATACAGTCCACTCACCACACTGTACCTCACCTTATATACAGTCCACTCACCACACTGTACCTCACCTTATATACAGTCCACTCACCTCACTGTACCTCACCTTATATACAGTCCACTCACCACACTGTAACTCACCTTATATACAGTCCACTCACCTCACTGTACCTCACCTTATATACAGTCCACTCACCACACTGTAGCTCACCTTATATACAGTCCACTCACCACACTGTACCTCACCTTATATACAGTCCACTCACCATACTGTACCTCACCTTATATACAGTCCACTCACCACACTGTACCTCACCTTATATTAGGGCTGGGCGATATAACGATAACGATAAATATCGCGATATATTTTAATAATCGATATCGAATATCGAAATAAAAAAAATCGAAAAATCGTTTTTTTTTTTTTTTTTTTTTTTGTGACCTGCAACAGGTCAGTTTTAAACCCAGAGACAGTGGACAGACTTGTCTTTCTTGCCTGCAACTTAAAGTAAATGGCTTTGCTTGTCCAAATGACAATACTGACCAAATTGAGATTTATTTTTCTCTTGTCCATTTATTTTGTTTGCTTTCTAATTTAAAATACAGTTTGAAACCGTCTGTACACAGTAGGCTATGTGTGCTAGCAGAACTAGACTCCAGTCACGAGTCACGGTGCACATGTGCGGTGGTTTGTCCACCAAAAAAGCGCCAAAAGATCGAAAAGAAACAAGCAGAGCCAGAACTGTTCAACTCCCCTGGAGCCACAGCCAGCAGAGAAGCCGGTTTACTTTAGCTTTTAAACCAGCTGCAGCCTGAGAACTGGAGTGTGAGGGGATGTAACACTAAAGATGGCGGCAATGACAAAGAATTGCTGCAAAATAAACATACATCTGTTGTTAAAAAAAAATGTAAAATCCATATCGCCCAGCCTCACCTTATACACAGTCCACTCACCACACTGTAGCAGCACGTACCTCGTTAGGCCGTTCCTTTCCTCTTCCGGACGCTGAAACATGAAGATAATTATAATCACAGCTAACGTCTTTCCAACGCAGAAGCCTCCCGAGAATGTGCTTCTTCATACAGTAAAAAAAAGTTAAAAGAATAAAGACTATACAAAAGAATATACAATAATACAAAACGAAAGTACAAAATGCGAGAGAAAAAAAACTAAATGCAAAATGAGGTAGAAGAGGTTAGTGCAAATTCTGTAGCTTCGTAACGGTATTCTACTGTATGTCATGTATGTAACGGTATTGTACTGTATGGTCATGTATGTCTTATTAGAGGTTTCCCTCACAAGAATAATGAAAGGTTCTGAGCATCCAATTGATTTCAAGTATCTAAATAAAACGTGTTTTTCTTCTAAACGAAAGCCCCTGCTCTACTCGTCTCTCTGTGTGGAAAAGAGTGTTTTATGGTCATGTTATGAACACGGTGGGATATTAACACCAGACACATGCTGACAAACGTTAGGCGTATAGCTGGTAAATCTAACTTAAAACATTAACGTTTAACAGGTAATCAGTCCATCATATAGACGGGTTCCGCGTTCGTTCAACAAAATAGAAGAAAAAAAATTATAATAATAAAAACTGTAAATCGTGAGACCGTGAAAAGTGGCTGCTGGCGAAGTTTCGTGGATCCGCTCTCTTTTTTTTGGCCGCGAGAAGGAAGAAGTTAAGTTTCCCCCCTTCCTGTTTATGAAATATCCCCCGAAAGGGTTCGGCGTGAGTTGTATTACGTTTCCGACATAATCCGTCTGACGGATGATGACATTGACTCGCTGACAGGTGAGCACGCGGTAAACACGGCTGATATGATGTTCCTCCCCTGAACCCTGCCCCCCCCCCCCCTCCCAGTCCCGGTCCCCATCAGCACCAGCCGCGCCGCAGACAGATCGGGTCAGATCGATTTAGAGAGAGGAGAGGGAAGTGACCGCACGGGCCGCGTGCCGTAATGCATGTTGTCTGTTCAGGAGCCGCGCGCTCAATGAGACCTGACATGTTTTCACTGAGTGTCCAAGAACCGGTTGTAGCCTGAACGCTAACCATATCCACCCCCCCCCCCCCCTCCGCTCTCCTCTACCCCCCCCCCCCGCTCTCCTCTACTCCCCCCCCCCCTCTGCTCTCTCTCCCCCCCCCTGCTCTCCTCTACTCCCCCCCCCCTCTGCTCTCTCTCCCCCCCCCTGCTCTCCTCTACTCCCCCCCCCCCTCTGCTCTCTCCCCCCCCCTGCTCTCTCTCCTCTCCCCCCCCTCTGCTCTCCCCCCCCCCCCCTGCTTTCCTCTACTCCCCCCCCCCTCTGCTCTCTCTCCCCCCTCTGCTCTCCTCTACTCCCCCCCCTCTGCTCTCTCTCCTCTCCCCCCTCTGCTCTCTCCTCTCCCCCCTCTGCTCTCTCCCCCCCCCCCCTCTGCTCTCCTCTACTCCCCCTCTGCTCTCTCTCCTCTCCCCCCCCTCTGCTCTCTCTCCCCCCCTCTGCTCTCTCTGCTCTCTCCCCTCTGCTCTCTGCTCTCCTCCTCTCTTGTCTCTCTTTTTTTTCTCTCATCTTTCTCTCTCCCTCACTTCTCTTTATCTCTCCTTCCTTCTCTCCCTCTTCTTTCTCTCCCTCCCCTTTCACCATCCCTCCCTCCCTCAATCTCAACCCCCCCCTCTTTTTTCCCTCCCCCTCCCTCCCTCCCTCCCTCCCTCCCTCCATCCCCCTCTGCTATCTGCTCTCCTCCTCTCTTGTCTGTTGTCTCTTTTTTTCTCTCATCTTTCTCTCTCCCTCGCTTCTCTTTATCTCTCCTTCCTTCTCTCCCTCTTCTTTCTCTCCCTCCCCTTTCACCATCCCTCCCTCCTCAATCTCAACCCCCCCTCTTTTTTCCCTCCTCCCCCTCCCTCCCTCCCTCCCTCCCTCCCTCCCTCCTCAATCTCAACCTCCCGCTCCCTTCTCCTTCTCTCTCTCTCCGTCCCTTCTCTCCCTCCTCAATCTCAACCCGCTCTTTCTCTCCTTCTCTCAATCTCAACCTCCTCTCCGATCTCTCCCTCTCTCAATCTCAACCTCTTTCTCCCTCTCTTTCTTCCCTCCATCCCTTCCTCCCTCTCCCCTGCCTCTGCATCTCTTTCTCCCTTTCTCTCCCCCCTCTCTTCTCTCTTCCCCCCCTCTCCCTCCCCTCTTTCCTCTCTCTCCCCCTCTCCCCCCTCCCTCCCTCTCTCCCTCCCTCTCTCCCCCCTCCCTCTCCCCCTCTCTCCCCCCCCCCCCCCCCCCCCTCCCCCCCCCAGGTGTTTGGGTTCCAGGCTGGGCTGACATGTCAGGACAGCACGGGGAGTTTCCTGCCGCTCACGCCCATCATCCCGTCCTTCAGCACCGCCCTGTATGGCAAGCTGCTGCAGATGCCGTCCTACTGGTGAGTGGCAGCCGCGCAGGCAGGGATGAGAGGGATGATGTGTGTAGTACGTACATGCGTGAGTGTGTAGTACATACATGCGTGAGTGTGTAGTACGTACATGCGTGAGTGTGTAGTACATACATGCGTGAGTGTGTAGTACATACATGCGTGTGTGAGTGTGTAGTACGTACATGCGTGAGTGTGTAGTACGTACATGCGTGTGTGAGTGTGTAGTACGTACATGCGTGTGTGAGTGTAGTACGTACATGTGTGAGTGTGTAGTACGTACATGCGTGTGTGTGTGTGTAGTACGTACATGCGTGTGTGAGTGTAGTACGTACATGCGTGTGTGAGTGTGGAGTACGTACATGCGTGTGTGAGTGTAGTACATACATGCGTGTGTGAGTGTGTAGTACGTACATGCGTGTGTGAGTGTGTAGTACGTACATGCGTGTGTGAGTGTGTAGTACGTACATGCGTGAGTGTGTAGTACGTACATGCGTGTGTGAGTGTGTAGTACGTACATGCGTGTGTGAGTGTGTAGTACGTACATGCGTGAGTGAGTGTGTAGTACGTACATGCGTGAGTGTGTAGTACGTACATGCGTGTGTGAGTGTGTAGTACGTACATGCGTGTGTGAGTGTGTAGTACGTACATGCGTGTGTGAGTGTGTAGTACGTACATGCGTGTGTGAGTGTGTAGTACGTACATGCGTGTGTGAGTGTGTAGTACGTACATGCGTGTGTGAGTGTGTAGTACGTACATGCGTGTGTAAGTGTGTAGTACATACATGCGTGAGTGTGTAGTACATACATGCGTGAGTGTGTAGTACATACATGCGTGAGTGTGTAGTACGTACATGCGTGTGTGAGTGTGTAGTACGTACATGTGTGTTGGCCCTATTGACCTATCTCAAACCCTGCCCTCTCTTTTGATCCTTTAACTCATTCCCCGCCTT
>NW_028171034.1:0-17567 GCF_963971535.1 Notolepis coatsorum | reverse complement strand
AAATGACATTTATAGTACATGTCACCTTTAAGCATCTGTGTTTGGACACGTTGCACTACAACGATGGGTGATGGTGTCACACCAGGCTACTATTGTTACGGATTGTTAGCAGAGGGCCCAGGCGCAAACAGATACGAGGGAGAGGTAAAGGTAGATTGTCCAAAAATGAGCACTGCTCCTTTAATTAGAACACTTCGAGCCAGGGGTGAAGTGTAACAGAAAATACATCCAAGGCAGTAGCAAAACAAAACAAGGAATAGCTCAGCTAAGACTGGCAGAGGGCAAAATACAAAACAAAGAATAATCTCATAAAGAGAGTAAGTCCAAAAACAAAACACTAAATGACACAGGGAAACTTACTAAGAACACAGGAGCTCAGCACATGAAACAGGGACGAGGATAACAAAACATGGAACCGAAACAATGAACCGACAATAAGAGTAGGGAACAAACACTAGATATAGGGGAAACAATTAACACTAGAGAGACAGCAGGGCAATTAGCAAAACGAGACACACATGAGGGAAGGGCAGAACTAACAGGGCTAAGGAAAACAACCAGACCAAACACAATGGGGAATATAAACAGGGAAGCACAAGAACTAACTACACAAGAAGACTGAACGCTAGACAGAGTAAACAAACATACAAGGAACAAATAAATAATTACAAAGGGAATGAGACTAAAGACAGAACACAGTTAAACACAGGAGACAATAAAAATGCCAGGATAATAAGAATGTCCAAAGGTGGGGGCTGCTGAGGAGAGTAGACAGGGAAAAGGGGTTCAGGGACTGGCGAATCCTCACAGTACCCCCCCCTCCACAGACGGCTCCCAGACGTCAAAAGGGACCGTCCGGGAACGGGCAGGACAGGGGGCCGGGAGAACACAGGGAGAGTCCGGGGGAAAAAAAAGTCAGGACGGACAAGGCCGGGACGAGCGACACCGGGGCAGGGGAGCGGCGACAGGAACCCAGGAGGGGCACAGGAGAAACGGGGCAGAGGAACGGGGCCGGAGAGGGTTGAACGGGGCACGGGATCAGGAGGACCGGAGAAGGGGACAGAGGCCAGGAGAGGGGGGCTAGAGATGGGAACAGGGACAGGGACACGGTGAGGGGGTCGAGGGGAACTGGTAGCAGGGACAGAGGACCGACGAGGGGGTCGAGGGGAACCGGCAGCAGGGACAGAGGGCCGATGAGGGGGTCGAGGGGAACTGAAGCAAAGGGGCGAGGGTGATAGGCCCGGAGCAGGACCCCGGACAGGGGACCCACCAGACGCCGGACTTGGGGCCGGACGCAGAACCCCGGACGGGGTTCCCTGCAGCCGAAGACCACGGCGCAGAACACGGCGTATACCACGGCGTAGACCACGGCGTAGACCACGGCGTCGGACCGGACCAGAAGAGGAGTCGGGACCAGACGAAGAGCCGGGACCAGACGACGAACCGGGACCAGATAAGACGGGACCAGATGAGACGGGACCAGATGAGGAGACGGGACCAGACGAAGAGCCGGGACCAGACGACGAACTGGGACCAGATGAGACGGGACCAGATGAGACGGGACCAGATGAGGAGACGGGACCAGACGAGGAGATGGGACCAGACGACTCTCCAGGTGCAGATCGACCTTGGTGCAGACCACGGCGTAGACCACGGCGTAGACCACGGCGACAACCACGGCGAAGAGCTGGACCAAACGAAGAGCCGGGGCCAGTCGAGGAGCCGGAATCAGTCGAGGAGGCCGGGTCAGGCGTGGGAGCCGGACCAGTCGAGGAGGCCGGGTCAGGCGTGGGAGCCGGACCGGGCGTGGAGACCGGGCCGGGCGTAGCACCCGGGGCTAAGCTAACAGGGGCTAGGCTGGCAGTAGAGGCTAAGTTAACTGAAGAAGCCCTGCTAACAGTGAGGGCTTTACTAGCCTTTCTAGACTTGCTAGCAGTAGCAGGGGGAGCTAAGCCTGTACTAAGGGCCGGAACCACACTGAGTCTCCTAACTGAGGAAGCCAACGGTTTAGCTGTAGGGCCTGTAGAACTAGCAGTGGCTAACCTAGCAGGGGCTCTAGCAGACAAGACTAAGAGGCTAGCAGCAGGGGCTCTAGCGGACGAGACTGAGGTGCTAGCAGCAGGGGCTCTAGCAGACGAGACTGAGGTGTTAGTCGGAGTAACACGGAAATAACCCATCCTGATAACTGAAGGGGCAGTTCTAGCAGGATAGTTAACGCTGGCTGGAGGGCCAGACCAAAGAACCGAGACCAGAGAAACTGGGGCCATAGGGAACGAGCTAGCTGACAGGGCAGTCCTAGCTGTTGAGGCCTGGTTAGCTGCAGAGGCTAAGCTATCAGACAGGGCTGTGGTGCTAGCAGTAGCTATGCTAACAACTGGGGCCATGCTGGCAGTAGGTGCTAACGGGGTAGCTGTCGAAGCTACAAGGGCTAGTCTAACCACAGGGGCAGGGTTAGCTATCGGGCTAGTGCTAGCTTTCCTAGACTTTCTAGCTCTCCGTGACTTGGTAGCAGTAGGGACTAACGGGGTAGCCTTCGAAGCTACAAGGACTAGGCTAGACACAGGGGCAGGGTTAGCTATCGGACTTGTGCTAGCTGCCTGAGCAGTGAGAGATGTGGGGCCTAAGCTAACTGCTACAGGGGTAGTGTTAGCTATCGGGCTAGTGCTAGCTGCGTGAGCAGTGAGAGCTGCGGGGCCTAAGCTAACTGCTACAAGGGCAGTGTTAGCTATCGGGCTAGTGCTAGCTGCCTGAGCAGTGTTCACAGGGCTGGGGTTAGCAGCACTAGCTGAGGGCGCTAGGCTAACGGTTGAGCTAACAACCTGAGCAACGTTAACAGGGCTGGGGTTAGCAGCACTAGCTGGGGATGCTAGGCTAACGGCTGAGCTAACAACCTGAGCAACGTAAACAGGGCTGGGGTTAGCAGCATTAGCTGGGGACGCTAGGCTAGCAGTAGGTACCCTAGCAGGTGACTGAGGTGAGGCTATGCTGGTGGTAGAGGCCTTACCAGCAGTAGGGGCTTGACCGGAGGCTGGAGGCTGGAATAGGCACTTGATCCAGTGTCTGCCATACTCCTCCATCTGTGGGGCCAGCTCAGGGTGCCACTCCCTGAGTGAATAGAGCAGACGCAAAACCTCCTTCCTCTCCTCCAAGGAGGAGGAAGGAACATCCCCCAGTCTGAACGCCTCCAAGGCGCTCAAAGCCTCCCTCGTTCTGTTCGCTGGGTCCAGACATGGTCGGTTCATTCTGTTACGGATTGTTAGCAGAGGGCCCAGGCGCAAACAGATACGAGGGAGAGGTAAAGGTAGATTGTCCAAAAATGAGCACTGCTCCTTTAATTAGAACACTTCGAGCCAGGGGTGAAGTGTAACAGAAAATACATCCAAGGCAGTAGCAAAACAAAACAAGGAATAGCTCAGCTAAGACTGGCAGAGGGCAAAATACAAAACAAAGAATAATCTCATAAAGAGAGTAAGTCCAAAAACAAAACACTAAATGACACTGGGAAACTTACTAAGAACACAGGAGCTCAGCACATGAAACAGGGACGAGGATAACAAAACATGGAACCGAAACAATGAACCGACAATAAGAGTAGGGAACAAACACTAGATATAGGGGAAACAATTAACACTAGAGAGACAGCAGGGCAATTAGCAAAACGAGACACACATGAGGGAAGGGCAGAACTAACAAGGCTAAGGAAAACAACCAGACCAAACACAATGGGGAATATAAACAGGGAAGCACAAGAACTAACTACACAAGAAGACTGAACACTAGACAGAGTAAACAAACATACAAGGAACAAATAAATAATTACAAAGGGAATGAGACTAAAGACAGAACACAGTTAAACAACACAGGAGACAATAAAAATGCCAGGAGAATAAGAATGTCCAAAGGTGGGGGCTGCTGAGGAGAGTAGACAGGGAAAAGGGGTTCAGGGACTGGCGAATCCTCACAACTATATACATACACCTGGAGTAGCAGCCTGATACTCATAACTCTCCCATAGCGACAGAGCTTCTGATTACTGCATGTTCATCTGTAGCCTTTTAGCAGTTAATCTAGCATACTGTATATGTATCTTCATTCCATAATAAAACAGTATTCATGGCACACAGGTGTTATTTTCCATGCATCAGTTGGTCAAAAGATGATAGAGTAGCTACCAACGATGTTGGAAACAACATTATGCTCACAGTGGGTCTCATTCACCAACGGACTTAAAGGAGACTCCAACATTTTGGGAAATTAGCTTATTTGCCATCTACCCTGGAGTTAGACAAGAAGATACATACCTTTTTTCTTCTCTGTGCATGCAGTAGGAGTAGGAAGACGCGCACCGTTAGCCTAGGTCAGGGGTTCCCAAACTTTTCAGGCCGGGACCCAGAAAATAAGGCGTCAGAGAGCCGCGGCCCAATGCACATTGTCAGGCTTTTTTTTTCTTCTTTTTTTTTGCCAGGTGACCGATTTTTTAAGCCAAATATCACTTCAATCCTATTAAGTTAGTTCAAGTTAGTTATTCATTTATATGTGCTATTTATGAGAGGGCTAACTTGTTGCAAAATAATAATGATAATAATAATAGCCTCATTAAAATACTATTGTTGCTTCGGTTGTTTTCAGCGTTTTATGTGCATAATCTGTTATTTAGTTTGAAATGTTCGTTGAAATAAGTAGATTTTTCGTTTTTGTTTATTTATTAAGTTAATATAAAACCATATAGTCACATTTTAGAATACAATAGAATAGAATTTTAGAATACAACTAGAAACACTGTCCTGGCCTGCTTCTAAGTTCAGTGGCCTGACAAAAAAAAAATATATATATATTTTTTTTCCTTCTTTTTTTGGGTCGCGACCCCGAATTTGGGAACCACTGGCCTACAGTAGGTTAGCGTCAGTCACTGGAAGTAGGTTCCTCCATTAGCCTAGTTCCCAATGTCTTCCTACTCATACTGCATGCACAGAGAAGAAAAAGGTATGCATCTTCTTGTCTAACTCCAGGGTAGATGGCAAAAAGCTAATTTCCCAAAATGTTGGAGTGTTCCTTTAAGACTAAAGATCAGACACACAACCAGTTGAATACAGGGATCTATCAGCTCATGCTTTGCACGCGGCCCTTGCATTATAATGAGCTGGAGGGGCGTGTCTGTATGCAAATGAGGTAAATGCACAACCAGGGTTTGCAGCTGTGATAATTTGGCAAGTTAAAGGGGAGATGAAGCATAGCGATAAACACATAGTCATAGCATCAAATTAGTATTTAGATAAACCACAGAAAAAAATCACGTTATAAAAATAAGGCGTTTCTAAGAAAAAACTATTTGTAATGTCCATTTATGTAGCATTTATGAACATGTGCGCCGCCATTTTGTTGCTGACGTCACGTGTTGGTTTGGTGTATACACTGTGGGTTAGCTGCATAGTAAACATGGACTGTCGGGTCAGTCAAATGTTGCCTACCAAACAACGGGACCGCGGTGGTTCTTTTTGTATTGCTCCTGGCTGTTCAAACTAATTTACCGTGTGAAAGAGAGAGGAAAGTTGGTTAATTTCCACAAACAGTGTTGTTGGCACATTGGCTCAGGCTGGCTGCACTCAGGCGGCGCGATCAGCCTGTTGGACAGGGAATGAAGATCTCCAGCGAACACTTCATTGCCTCGGATTATGTTGTTGGGGGTGGGAGGTTTGTCCAGAAGACCACTAATCAGCTGAAGCCTGATGCGGTTCCCTCGGTCTTCGACAGACAGACCGGCGCAGGCAGTTCAGCGTCGGGAGCATGCTAAATGGTCCCGACGCTGAACTGCCTGCGTCGGTCTGTCTGTCGAAGACCGAGGGAACCGCATCAGGCTTCAGCTGATTAGTGGTCTTCTGGACAACAACAACAACAACAACAACAACAACAACAACAACAACAACAACAACAACAACAACAACAACAACAACAACAACAACAACAACATAATCCGAGGCAATGAAGTGTTCGCTGGATATCTTCATTCCCTGTCCAACAGTCTGATCGCGCCGCCTGAGTGCAGCCAGCCTGAGCTTTTTTCACTGGTAGTTTGTGGAAATTAACCAACTTTCCTCTCTCTTTCACACGGTAAATTAGTTTGAACAGCCAGGAGCAATACAAAAAGAACCACCACGGTCCCGTTGTTTGGTAGGCAACATTTGACTGACCCAACAGTCCATGTTTACTATGCAGCTAACCCACAGTGTATACACCAAACCAACACCGTGATGTCAGCAATAAAATGGCGCTGCCCATGGCGAAAACAGAGAAATTATATTTGATTTTTCAGACAAATAAGCAGGATTTCACATTTTATTATAGGACCCTGTCTTACACAAGGTACACAACAAACAAACTAGGATCACATTGTTCACTGCTTCATCTCCACTTTAAGACAACCTCTCCACGCGTTGGTGAATCCGGGTTTAATTGTCGTCGGCTTTCTCTTACGACCTTCCAAGGAGGTTGTCGTAAGATAAATCTTAAGACTATGTTGGTGAATGAGGTCCACTGTCCTGGAAAGATTCATACTGCACCTTGGAACAATGCAGTTTATTATCATGACCAGAAGAGGGCAATGTGCACCTGTTTTCTCTTAGCAGTGAGTTCCCCCCATTGAGAAAATTCACAAAAGCTTGAATGATCTAGGATCAGTTTGCCCCTATGTCAATGTCCGATTTTTTATTTTAAATTTTTTTACCTTTTATTCACCCGGGGTATAGGCTCACTGAGCACGGATGCTCTTTTTCAGCAACGCCCTGCATCACATTCATACAGTTCCACACCTGGGAGCTGCCCAGTACAAACAGTCTTATACTGTACTGTTGGCCACTGAGCTGCTCCACTGGAGCAGTTGGAGGTTAAGTGGCTTGCTCAAGGGCACTTCGTGGGTGGGTATTGGCGGTGGGGAGAGTGTTATTCATTCACTTACCTGAGCAGATTTTTCCTGCAGGTATTGGGAATTGAACAGGTGATCTTTCGGTCACCAGCCTGCTATTAAAGGTATCCAGAGTCTTCTTGTAAACGGCTCGCTTTTGTTTATCTTCACATTTCCACCCAAATAGACAGAGAATTATAGAATATTGTTCTATAATCTACAAACTGAATACATTTCCTACCTCAGATAACCTCTGCAATGTCCATTTTCATTTTCCTTCGCTCTCGCAATGTTTATATCCCATCGTTTCACTTTTGGTTTTGGCAAAGTTGTAATGACTCTGACCTCCTTTGATTGACAGGCTTGTTAGATTTCAAGGAAGATCATATAGACATTTATCTAGTTTTTGTTACCTACTATACCACATTTATTTAGTCCCTGTTACCTACTGTACCACATGTATTTAGTTCACATTACCTACTGTACCACATGTATTTAGTTATCATTACCTACTGTACCACATGTATTTAGTTATCATTACCTACTGTACCACATGTATTTAGTTCACATTATCTACTGTACCACATGTATTTAGTTCTCGTTACCTACTGTACCACATGTATTTAGTTCACATTACCTACTGTACCACATGTTTCGTTCTCATTACCTACTGTACCACATGCATTTAGTTCTCATTACCTACTGTACCCAGTGCCGTCTGGGAGAAATGTGAGGCCCTGTGCGAGATTTAAACGCGAGGCCCCCCCTAAAGGTAAAATTTGTTTTAATTATTATTATTATTTTAATAATTATTTTTTTAATAATATTAGTATTCTTAAATAATAGCGCTGCCCGGGGCTGGGCATACAGTCAACATATTCTTAAATAATAGCGCTGCCCGAGGCTGGGCATATGATACAGTCAACATATTCTTAAATAATAGCGCTGCCCGAGGCTTAGTGGCAATGCACCTGTACAGTCGTACACCTGGCAGTAACAGGGAAAATGCATAAAACACCCCTGGAACCTGATAAACAAGCTTAAAGCCAGGTTCATTTTTCATGCACGACATGCAGATTTGCAGTTTTGCCTTATTTGAATCAAACTCTATAAGCTTAGTACACACGTCACAAACTGCACGAGCACAGTGTGAGCAGACCCTTGCATGATGCAACACACAGAGTGAGAGAGAGAGAGACAGAGAGAGACGAGAGAGCGCGAGAGAGAGAGAGAGCGCGAGAGAGCATGAGAGAGATAGAGAGAGAGAGCAAGAGAGAGAGAGAGAGAGCGCGAGAGAGAGAAAGAGAGAGAGAGAAAGAGAGAGAGAAAGAGAGAGAGAGAGAGAGAGAGAGAGAGAGAGAGAGAGAGAGAGAGAGAGAGAGAGAGAGAGAGAGAGAGAGAGAGAGAGAGAGAGAGATCCACGGCGGGAACAGAATAGATTGCATGAAAAACTCACCCTAACGCAGAATCAGGTCCAAGAGGAAGGAGACGAGCTCGCGTGGAGATGACAAAGTTCACCAGTCCCATGATATTGTCCCCCCCGTTGGGATGAACTTGGGAGTCTGTTCCTAGTTTATCTGCCACACGTTAGCACTCGATAACGCTAGTTAGCTGTCCCTGCCTTTAGCTAAACTACTAGCCGACATGGCTAGCCCGACTGAACCACACGTTAGCACTCGATAACGTTACGTAGCTAAAGCTAACTAGCTAGCTAGGTTAGCTAACGCTAGTTAGCTGTCCCTGCCTTTAGCTAAGCTACTAGCCGACATGGCTAGCCTGACTGAACGTTCCAACATGCAACAACTTTCATCTTCAGTCCATCTGCCGAACGTCCTCTTCGTCTTGGCATAACCTAATCACTATACTTGGTATTGATAAGCTTACGGCAGGCAGCGTTATTTCTTCTGCTCCGATGCTGCACATTTGGTTTTCAAAAGTAGGATGCTCTTGGCCAAGACATCCACTCGCTCCCGTGGATAGCGCCGAATAGACCCCGTACCTGCAGATCCGGCAGCATGGGCGGGCATTTGGGGGCCGAGCCCGCCCACTGAGTCAGCTGTGCCCACCCTGGTAAAAAAAATTATTTTTATTTAATTTTTTGCCAATCAAAGTCGACTATCCAAATCCTTAGTCGGAGACAGCCCTAGTGGGCACTAATGTCAACAACAACACTACTGAAGCTAGCACGGCACTCTGTGAGAATTCGTTTTCTACCCTCAAGAATGTCTTTACAGAACATCGCAAGGCCAATTTAATTCAGTTGGCATTTGAGAAGGACTTGACAAAAAAGTTCAGGAATGAGTGGAGGGACAGTGTTTTAAGAAAATGTCACTCTGTCCCCAAACGCCGCTCTACTAATGATGGTGAGTAGCCTGTGGAGGAATTTTGTTTGCTTTTTTATGCATCTTATTTTTGTCAGTTCAGTTCAGTTTGTCAGTGAATTCAGAAGTGTTGAATAAATGGAGACTTTTCAAAGATATAGAATAGAATAGAAATGTATTATCCTGAGGGAAATTTGACACTGCAAATCACTCAACATTAAACATTTAGATAGAACAAGTCACAAATAAGAATAACAAAACAAATGGCCTAATAATAGAATAAAATTAAATAGAATAAAAATTGAATAAAAGATACAGTAAATAAATACAGTAAAAATATACTGAAGTCTACAGTAGGTGTAATATTGCACAGTGCTGTTTAAAAAGTAAGAGTCCAGGAAGATGGTAACTGTCACTCTGTGCTCAGTGATGCAGTGGGGCACAGTGATGCATTGTATAGTCTGATGGCTGTCGGAATGA
The DNA here is from genome assembly GCF_963971535.1 of Notolepis coatsorum. Classification (NCBI taxonomy): domain Eukaryota; kingdom Metazoa; phylum Chordata; class Actinopteri; order Aulopiformes; family Paralepididae; genus Notolepis; species Notolepis coatsorum. Next base: position 7,868 of record NW_028171034.1, on the reverse strand, counting down.
AGGACTTCCTGTGCCGTTCAGTGCTGCATTTAGGTAGTGTGAGCCTGGCACTGAACATGCTCCTCCTGTCAGCCAATTCTGTGTATATTGGGTGGGAGGGGTTTTCCCTGATGGCCTGGAGCTTAGCAAGGTTCCTCCTCTCCGCCACCCTCGCTAGAGTCCAGCTCCACCCCAACCACGCTACTGGCCTTCCTGACCATCTTATCCAGCCTGTTTGTGTCCCCTGCTCTCAGTCCGCTGCCCCAGCAGGTCTGTTATATATATCCGTTCAGTCTGTCTTTGTATAAGTGAATGTTCTTAAAGGAAAACGCCAACATTTTGGGAAATTAGCTTATTTAACATCTTCCCTGGAGTTAGACAAGAAGATGCATACCTTTTTTGTCTCTGTGCGTGCATTTAGCTTAGGGAACAGTCGCTCCGTTAGCGTAGCTTAGCTTCATCACTGGAAGTGGGGGAGGGTTAGAGCCTGACGTTCCCTACAGTGCCCTACAGTCACCAAATACACTCTAAATACAACTCCAAAACGTTCCTGTAAACATGTTGTGACCTGGGCGCCCCAGTGGGCCACACTCCCAAACCCGTCGTTATTTGCCGAATGTCTTCCCCCCACTCTCTCTCCCATTCCTCCTCTGTCTCTCTCTACTGGACTGCCCAGTAGCAATAAAGCTGTTTAGAAAACAGTAATCCAATGGCTGGTATTGATATACTACTAACTACTGCACGCTAACGGAGCTAACCGGAGCTAACACTAAAGCTAATATAATGACTTCCTTTCTGGGGGGTTTCAAAATAAAAGAGCGACGTCTATAGCAGCGGAATACGTTTATTTTGTACATTATCTAACGTTAACACGAACCTAAACTAACTTTAGGTCCTTTGAATGAATGAGAATGTAAACAAACTGAGAAATCACTGACTGCGCTCAGAGAGGAGTCGTTCGGCAAAAAATAGGTCAGAGTATATCTGCTTAGAAAACGTAATTGTCGAATTCAATTATTTTTTATTTCTCCACATGGTAAATACACAGGTCACAACATGTTTACAGGAACGTTTTGGAATTGTATTTGGAGTGTATTTGGTGACTGTAGGGCACTGTAGGGAACGTCAGGCTCTAACCCTCCCCCACTTCCAGTGATGAAGCTAAGCTACGCTAATGGAGCGACTGTTCCCTAAGCTAAATGCACGCACAGAGACAAAAAAGGTATGATTGATTGATTGATTGATTGAAAAGTTTATTAACAAATTGCAGAATGGGTACAGTACAGTACAGCTCAATACATACAATTGTTAAGAGGATGCAGACCCGAGAAAGACTTTCGTCTTGTTTCCATCAGGGTCCCCCATTTTCAATTCATCATATGACACACACGACATACAGATAGACAGTACTGCTACATCTATACATTTATGACATACCAGATTTCCAAATACAGTACTGTTTGTGATACTAAAAAAATCCAGAAAAAGAGTGTATATACATTTGACATAGAAACTGTGCATTGGGGGAGGTTGGGTAGGTGGGGTGGGGCTGTACATTGGAGGTGGGGGGGGTTGGGTAGGGGGGGGGGACACTGTACATTGGAATACTGACATACATTTGACATAGAAACTGTACATTGGAGGAGGTTGGGTAGGTGGGGTGGGGTTGGGTGGGGCTGTACATTGAAATACTGACAAAGCCATGCTTGGTCTTTATTGTACAACTGGGTTAGGACATTTGTAGGGGCCAGTTTTGAATTGCAGTCTCCCGTAGGTGTTCTTTGAGAGTGTTTTTGAAGGTGGGTAGTGATTCACATTCCTTTACAGCTTTAGTTTGGGTAGGGCGTTCCACATTGTTGTGGCATAATTGCGAAACGTGTTTAGTCCCTTGTTTGAGCCGAATCTGGGTTTTACATGATTTGTGGAGCTCCCTCTGGTGTTGTGATCGTGGTATTCACTGACCTTTGGGAAGTATTTTGACATGTACATGGGTACCTTGGTCGTGTAGTGTATCTTGTAGACCAGGCCCATTGCAAGTTGCTGTACTCTGTCGTCTACTCTAAGCCATCCTAGGTTGGCAAAGTGTGCAGGGGTGAGGTGGGTCTAGGAGTCAGGTCAAGCAGTAGTCTGACTAGTTTGTTTTGAGATGTTTGTAATTTGGTTTTTAGTGCCTTTGAGGTGCTTTGGTACCATGAGGTGCAAGCATAGTCGTAGTACCCTTGAATGAGTGCTCCTGCCAGAGTATTCAGGGTATTCTTGTTTACCAGGGAGGAGATCCGGTACAAGAATCGAGTTCGTTGATTGACTTTTTTTATTACATTACACATTTATTACATTATTATGTATCTTCTTGTCTAACTCCAGGGAAGATGTTAAATAAGCTAATTTCCCAAAATGTTGGAGTTTTCCTTTAAGATAGAGAGAAATTAGATTTTTCAATTGCCTCTCTGCTGTTTAGTTCAGCACCGTGGGCAGCGCCAAGCAAGCCACAGCGTCGCTGTCCCAGCTGAAACGTATAAAAGGGAACCTGTGTTGAAAAACCATTGTGCCCCCCCAAGAACATTTTATGCCCCCCCACTAATTTGTTTCTGCAGCCTGGTCTGCGTACCTGTACCCCCTTCCCTCGTGGATAATACCGGTCTTCTTCACATCTCTCTACCGACTACCAGACTGATGCCAACCAGCTCCCCCTAGTGTTAGTCCCACGATGCTTTGCAAAAAAGTAAACAGGTCATTTAATGAAACCAATAGTATATCTGCAGAGCCGCAGAGCCCGGAACACTATTCTACAAACGTGTCTAATGTGAAATATATAAGCATGTAAGCAAAACTAGATTTTAGGTCTGTGATGGAAAGTGATTAAATAAAATTTTTAAATTAAAAAATATATTTTATTCTTCTCTTCTCTCTTCTCGCGAGGCCCCCCTTCTCGTGAGGCCCTGTGCGACCGCACTGCTCGCACGTCCCTAGCGGCGGCCCTGACTGTACCACATGTATTTAGTTCTCATTACCTACTGTAACCATAATATTAATTTAGTCTTTATCTAGATTCTAACTCTAGCATTTGTCTTTTCAAGTACTCAAAATACAGTTTAATAGATGTAACTGTCACTTGCATCACACTGTGTGTGTGTGTGTGTGTGTGTGTGTGTGTGTGTGTGTGTGTGTGTGTGTGTGTGTGTGTGTGTGTGTGTGTGTGTGTGTGTGTGTGTGTGTGTGTGTGTGTGTGTGTGTGTGTGTGTGTGTGTGTGTGTGTGTGCATGTGTGTGTGTGTGCTCCCTGGTTGCGTAGCTGCAGTCTTTTATGAATGGTCCAAACAATCAACAAACCCAGCAGAGAGCAAGTGCCTAGGTCTCCCTCTCATTCTCCCTCTCCACCTCATCTCCCTGTCTCTCCTCCTCTCTCTCTCCACCTTCTCACTCTCTCTTTCTCCACCTTCTCTTTCTCTTTCGCCACCTCTATTTCCAACTCCTCTCTCTCTCTCTCTCTCTCTCTCTCTCTCTCTCTCTCTCTCTCTCTCTCTCTCTCTCTCTCTCTCTCTCTCTCTCTCTCTCTCTCTCTCTCTATGTGGGTAACGCATGTATTCCCGGTAACCTGCCCAATTTCTAAGCCATATAACCCAGGACGTTATACGAACAACATTAAAATCTTTTCTCATGTCAAGAATGATTGTTATAGATGCCAAATAATTCACCTTTAAAAAGAAAATCATGTAATGAGGGATGGCGGACCTCTAAAGTTGACCTAAGTTACCGGGAATACCAATTCACTATCTCCTCCAATTTAAGAGAGAATTAAAATGTTTTGGTTGTTTTGTAGGGATATCATCATCATGTAACATAATACCATAGTTCTCCCCGAGTTATCTCAAGAGAATTCAAATTTAGCTGAATCTGAAGGAAAAATCCGGGTATGGGATATGAGTCAACATAGTTCATGGCCTTCAATTGATAACAAACATAAAAGGCTTAATTTTCATGGCAGATGCATGATATGTTTTGGGCATGATCTTGGCACCCCAATGAACAACCAAAATGAGTTTCGTCTTTTGTGGCCAATTATTTTAGGAGATAATTACGTTTCACATATTGATCCCAGGTTACCGCGAATACCTATCCTCACAATTCCAGATAAACACTTAAATCTCCTATTTTACTAAAGATTGGTGAGATTTTATTTTTGGAAATCATAACAGCAATAATAAGGGTTAGGTGTAAACCAGAATTACTAGAATGTGTTGTGTTTTGTCTGTTAAAATGAGCAAAAACAAGGAAAGGGTATTCCCAGTAACTTAACAAACAAGTGCAAAAAATACAGTTCTAGAACAAGTATTTTAATTTTTTCTATATTCAAGAAAGTGGAAAGGAACCCAACATTTTCAATTGTCTGCACACAATCGTTGTTTTGTTATTCCAAGATGGCATTTGAACTGAATTTTGGAAAAAACAGGTATTCCTGGTCACCTGAGTTAGGGTTCACCACCATGCCCCTAGTCAGTCTACACCACCATGCCCCTAGTCAGTCTACACCACCACCATGCCCCTAGTCAGTCTACACCACCACCATGCCCCTAGTCAGTCTACACCACCATGCCCCTAGTCAGTCTACACCACCATGCCCCTAGTCAGTCTACACCACCATGCCCCTAGTCAGTCTACACCACTATGCCCCTAGTCAGTCTACACCACCATGCCCCTAGTCAGTCTACACCACCACCATGCCCCTAGTCAGTCTACACCACCACCATGCCCCTAGTCAGTCTACACCACCACCATGCCCCTAGTCAGTCTACACCACCACCATGCCCCTAGTCAGTATACACCAGCACCATGCCCCTAGTCAGTCTACACCACCACCATGCCCCTAGTCAGTCTACACCACCATGCCCCTAGTCAGTCTACACCACCACCATGCCCCTAGTCAGTATACACCACCACCATGCCCCTAGTCAGTCTACACCACCATGCCCCTAGTCAGTCTACACCACCACCATGCCCCTAGTCAGTCTACACCACCACCATGCCCCTAGTCAGTCTACACCACCACCATGCCCCTAGTCAGTCTACACCACCACCATGCCCCTAGTCAGTCTACACCACCATGCCCCTAGTCAGTCTACACCACCACCATGCCCCTAGTCAGTATACACCACCATGCCCCTAGTCAGTCTACACCACCACCATGCCCCTAGTCAGTCTACACCACCACCATGCCCCTAGTCAGTCTACACCACCATGCCCCTAGTCAGTCTACACCACCACCATGCCCCTAGTAAGTCTACACCACCACCATGCCCTAGTCAGTCTACACCACCACAATGCCCCTAGTCAGTCTACACCACCACCATGCCCCTAGTCAGTCTACACCAACCTGCCCCTAGTCAGTCTACACCACCATGCCCCTAGTCAGTCTACACCACCACCATGCTCCTAGTCAGTCTACACCACCACCATGCCCCTAGTCAGTCTACACCACCACCATGCCCTAGTCAGTCTACACCACCACCATGCCCCTAGTCAGTCTACACCACCATGCCCCTAGGCAGTCTACACCACCAACATGCCCCTAGTCAGTCTACACCACCACCATGCCCCTAGTCAGTCTACATGACCACCATGCCCCTAGTCAGTCTACACCACCACCATGCCCCTAGTCAGTCTACATGACCACCATGCCCTAGTCAGTCTACACCACCACCATGCCCCTAGTCAGTCTACACCACCACCATGCCCCTAGTCAGTCTACACCACCACCATGCTCCTAGTCAGTCTACACCACCACCATGCCCCTAGTCAGTCTACACCACCACCATGCTCCTAGTCAGTCTACACCACCACCATGCTCCTAGTCAGTCTACACCACCACCATGTCCCTAGTCAGTCTACACCACCATCATGCTCCTAGTCAGTCTACACCACCACCATGCCCCTAGTCAGTCTACACCACCACCATGCCCCTAGTCAGTCTACACCACCACCATGCTCCTAGTCAGTCTACACCACCACCATGCCCCTAGTCAGTTTACACCACCACCATGCCCTAGTCAGTCTACACCACCATGCCCCTAGTCAGTCTACACCACCATGCCCCTAGTCAGTCTACACCACCACCATGCCCCTAGTCGGTCTACACCACCATGCCCTAGTCAGTCTACACCACCATGCCCTAGTCAGTCTACACCACCACCATGCCCCTAGTCAGTCTACACCACCATGCCCCTAGTCAGTCTACACCACCATGCCCCTAGTCAGTATACACCACCATGCCCTAGTCAGTCTACACCACCACCATGCCCCTAGTCAGTCTACACCAACCTGCCCCTAGTCAGTCTACACCACCACCATGCCCCTAGTCAGTCTACATCACCATGCCCCTAGTCAGTCTACACCACCACCATGCCCCTAGTCAGTATACACCACCACCATGCCCCTAGTCAGTCTACACCACCATGCCCCTAGTCAGTCTACACCACCACCATGCCCCTAGTCAGTCTACACCACCACCATGCCCCTAGTCAGTCTACACCACCACCATGCCCCTAGTCAGTCTACACCACCACCATGCCCCTAGTCAGTCTACACCACCATGTCCCTAGTCAGTCTACACCACCACCATGCCCCTAGTCAGTATACCACCACCATGCCCCTAGTCAGTCTACACCACCACCATGCCCCTAGTCAGTCTACACCACCACCATGCCCTAGTCAGTCTACACCACCATGCCCCTAGTCAGTCTACACCACCACCATGCTCCTAGTCAGTCTACACCACCACCATGCCCCTAGTCAGTCTACACCACCACCATGCCCCTAGTCAGTCTACACCACCACCATGCCCCTAGTCAGTCTACACCACCATGCCCCTAGTCAGTCTACACCACCACCATGCCCCTAGTCAGTCTACACCACCACCATGCCCCTAGTCAGTCTACATGACCACCATGCCCCTAGTCAGTCTACACCACCACCATGCCCTAGTCAGTCTACATGACCACCATGCCCTTAGTCAGTCTACCACCACCATGCCCTAGTCAGTCTACACCACCACCATGCCCCTAGTCAGTCTACACCACCACCATGCTCCTAGTCAGTCTACACCACCACCATGCCCCCCTAGTCAGTCTACACCACCACCATGCTCCTAGTCAGTCTACACCACCACCATGCTCCTAGTCAGTCTACACCACCACCATGCCCTACTCAGTCTACACACCACCATGCTCCTAGTCAGTCTACACCACCACCAGTGCCCCTAGTCAGTCTACACCACCACCATGCCCCTAGTCAGTCTACACCACCACCATGCTCCTAGTCAGTCTACACCACCACCATGCCCCTAGTCAGTTACACCACCACCATGCCCCTAGTCAGTCTACACCACCATGCCCTAGTCAGTCTACACCACCATGCCCCTAGTCAGTCTACACCACCACCATGCCTACACCACCACCATGCCCCTAGTCAGTCTACACCACCACCATGCCCCTAGTCAGTCTACACCACCACCATGCTCCCTAGTCAGTCTACACCACCACCATGCCCCTAGTCAGTCTACACCACCACCATGCCCCTAGTCAGTCTACACCACCATGCCCCTAGTCAGTCTACACCACCATGCCCCTAGTCAGTCTACACCACCACCATGCCCCTAGTCAGGTCTACACCACCATGCCCCTAGTCAGTCTACACCACCATGCCCCTAGTCAGTCTACACCACCACCATGCCCCTAGTCAGTCTACACCACCATGCCCCTAGTCAGTCTACACCACCATGCCCCTAGTCAGTATACACCACCATGCCCCTAGTCAGTCTACACCACCACCATGCCCCTAGTCAGTCTACACCAACCTGCCCCTAGTCAGTCTACACCACCACCATGCTCCTAGTCA
>NW_028171035.1:0-1000 GCF_963971535.1 Notolepis coatsorum | reverse complement strand
TAAATTTTCATAGTGTGGAAATTTGGGTTGTATGAAAATGATCTAATATGAGTTGAAGATAAGGGGGTGTGAAGGGGGTAGGAATACATAAGTTTACACTTCATCCTACTCCTTTTCGAACATTACTGTTTTGCTTTGTTTGTTTTTTAATCTGTTTATTACTTTATTGTTTTATAAAATGTTTAAACATTTATTTCATTTGTTTTTAATTTATGTTCGAATAAATAAACTCATTAATTCATTACTCGCTACTCTCTTTACTCTTTCTCTCTCTACCCAGACCCCCATCCACCACCCCTCTCTCTGACGGTCATGGCTCTCAGTCAGCTGGGGCCGTGGTTGCGGCCTGCGTTGTGCCGATCCCTGGCGCTGCTGGTCAGGTCTCACCCGGTGACGGCGGGCACTGCCAAGTTCACCGCCTCACCCCTACTGTGCCCCGGGACCCCCCACATCCCTGCCACCTGCACCAGGTTCTACGCAACCAAGAAGGCTAAAGGTCAATATGGAAACTGTAGTGACGAGGGTTTTCATACACTTTGTAAAGGGGAATGGCACACATTTAGAGGGATGCATTTAGCGACACAGTGCTGTCTACTGGTGGTACCTGAATTATTATATAATTATAAATAACTATTTAACTAAACTAACTATAACTTATAGTTTAGTTATAACTAAATAACAAAGTATCTGGATCGTGTTTTATTGGGAGTATATCAAGCCTTTTGGGCCAATAAAAGTCAATTTTAAATAAATAATTTCTGCCAAGGCAAATGGACAGGACATGGCTTGTCAGGGATTGATAGGAAGTCCTTGTGACCTATCAGAGATTGATAGGAAGTTAACCTATCGGAGATAGAAAAAAATAAAAACTCAGTGACACAATCATATTTTCCTTCAAGTTTGTTCAGCCAGTTTCAGTGTGTGTTGGACCCGGTCTAGACACTGCCGCCCTGCTTTCTTTATTTCTTATAATCCATCAGTATTGTCATGAGTTTTTGTG
>NW_028171036.1:52500-60232 GCF_963971535.1 Notolepis coatsorum | reverse complement strand
TCTGTCTCTCTTTCTCTCTCCATCTCTCTCAGAAGTTGTTTATTGACATTGATATATTTTGTAATTATTAGAAGAAACTATAAAATGCGTACAAGCACGGAAAGGAAAGTTATTACGTGACCATCTGGTTAATGTCTTGAAATATCATATTTGAAAAATGTCATATTAAGATCAATAATACCAATGCACACTTTAATCAAACCATCACGATTTGCATCACTTGATGTTTTCGTATGTAAATGAACGATGACCTAAATGTAATTCCTAAAGATTTTAACTGTAATTTTCAAAAGAGATAGTTGGTGTTTGTTCAGAGGTATTTGGGAGAGTTGTACTTGGTATGTTTGTAACAGGAGATATAGATAGACGTCTATATTTAGACAGAATTAGTGACCTGGTTTTGAGAAGCCCACCCACCCTGGTAGCTGGGGAAGCCCCCGTTAACTGCCTAACTAAGCCCCACCTAACTCTACATCTGTTGTAGTTTGGTGTTTGTGTGTGTGTGTGTGTGTGTGTGTGTGTGTGTGTGTGTGTGTGTGTGTGTGTGTGTGTGTGCGTGTGGGTGTGTGTGTCTGTGTGTGTGTGTGTGTGTGTGTGTGTGTGTGTGTGTCTGTGTCTGTGTGGGTGGGTGGTGTGTGTGTGTGTCTGTGTTTGTCTGTGTGTGTGTGTCTGTGTGGGTGGTGTGTGTGTGTCTGTGTGTGTGTGTGTGTCTGTGTGTGTGTGTGTGTCTGTGTGTGTGTGTGTGGGTGGTGTGTGTGTCTGTGTGTGTGTGTGTGTGTGTGTGTGTGTGGTGTGTGTGTGTGTGTGTGTGTGTGTGTGTGTGTGTGTGTGAGTGTGTGTGTGTGTGTGTGTGTGTGTGTGTGTGTGTGTGTGTGTGTGTGTGTGTGTGTGTGTGTGTGTGTGTGTGTGTGTGTGTGTGTGTGTGTGTGAGTGTTGTGCGCATGCGTGAGATTGATTGGTTCTCTAAGTGCCGTCATAGTGGAATCACAAATCAATAAAATCATATCGGGATGAGGAAAAAATCAATCAATCTTCCTCAATAACTAAATCAAACACCTCGCTGCTGGTTCTGACATTATCAATTTGTCTGCAGCCTTTGAGGGATTCTCATGTATGTACGAGTAAATCACACTGGAATAACAAGGGGTCATATTTACTAAGCTTCACGTTGGGAGTCCACCCCCACCACCCCCACCACCCCCACCACCCCCACCAACCCCACCACCCCCACCACCCCCACCACCCCACCACCCCCACCACCCCCACTACCCCAGCTACTTGAAAATGTAGCAAGCTACACTACAAGTTACTCTCGATTAAATATAGCTCAACTACAATGGAAGCTATCCCCAGAGAATGTAGCAAGCTACACTACAAGAACATGGCAAAAATAGCTACATCGGCACTACTTTTATTTTTTACTTCGTGACCAAAGTTTCCACCAAACAAATAGGCAGGGAAAAAAATTCTCAGTTGATTGTTTATTATAAAACTGAAACAAGCCCTCGGTCTGGGCTTTTTGTGTCATCCTTTTAACATGAACTTGTATTATGTACAAAATCCAGGAAGGCAAGTTTAGCTGGGTGCAGCCTCTACAAAAGAAAAGAAAGAGACCATTTGGTTTTATCAGTTTTTATAGTATAGTTTGTTGATTACTTTTGATGCAGTAATGGTCTTTTTCTTTTCTATTCTATCTTTATGTATTATTTATCCCTAAACTCTGCATCTTCTGAAACTGCCCACTTTATCACTAAGAACACACTTCTTCAATATCTGAATTGTTTACTTCATTTTACTAGTATTATGCTACCATGTATATACTACTACCAACTATGCTAATATGTCAATACTACTACAGTATGTACTCAGAGTATAAACACTCAAGCTTGACACTGACAAACAATACTACTTATCCTTGGCTGCTAGATATGTACCACTCCTACTGACTTGTTGTACACAATTTGTAAGTTGCTTTGAATGAAAGTGTCAGCTAAATGACCAAATGTATTTAAATATGTAACTCACAAAACATTCCATGGCCCCAAAATCATGTGGGGACCCCCCCTCGGGGTCCTGTCCCACAGGTTGAGAACCACTGCTTTTACCTCTTTTTTCTTTTCTCCACCCCAATAATATTGTTCATTTTCTGCCTACAGTGAAACATCATGATAGCAGCTATCTGTTAGTTAAAGCTGTTGACAAAAAGTGTACTGACTTGTGTGCTGTTTGGGAACAGTTGATTTTCATCAGCTCACCTGAATGTGTTCTCAAGTTAGTGCTGACGTGTTGAGAGAGCAGCATATGTTTTAGCCGTTTTTTTCAGTCAACTCATAAATGTGTCCCAGATAGGCCACGGAGAGTCATTGTTGTTATTGACATCATCATCTTCATCAAATGCCATCGAACCCCTCTGCCATTTCGTGCGGACTGGTTATGTAATCCGTTAAATTGCATTCATTCAATACGTCTGTTTTTGATTTTCACTTCCTGCTTTGCGGCTGGAGTCCCGCCCTATCCTGCCTCTGATTGGCCTACCCGTAATGTTTTGGCCTACCATACCCAATCGTGAGTCGTCATACTCGTATCTAAACCAACCAACCAATCATAGTGGTTTTTTTACGGGGAGTTTTTTTTCTCCTGGCAGATCTTCTAGTCTAGACTGTTTCTCCCGAAAGTAGCGTGTAACGTTTCTCGTCGCTACGTCACACTACTTCGTTCTATAATAGCTCCGCTACAGAGATCGCTACCCTGGTTAAAAAGTAGAGACGCTACCAGCACGCTACTGAGAATTGTAGTTAAGCTATGTAGCGTCGCTACTTGTAGCTAGCTACTGCCCATCACTGCATATAATACACATAAATAAAAAATACAAATAATTAAACATAAATACAGATGTGACCAAAAAAAACGACACAAAGAGAAATTAGGTCAAAAAAAATAAAAAAAAATAAAATAATAATATATAATATAAGTTATAAATAATATATATATTTATATATAAATATAAAAAAATCTGTAAGTATAATAATAACCACACACTGCACTCTAATGTAAACGCAAAGCGGCAAACTATAAACCAACACACCTGCGTTCCGTCCCTATTGCTGCAGTACAGAGTGCGTAAGAGGGCGGAGCTAGACCTGCTGGAGGAGGAGCTACACGGCCTGGAGGGCAGAACCGCGAGCTGCGCGACAAGGCGGAGTCCGTGGAGCGGGAGATCCAGTACGTCAAGGATCTGCTGATCGAGGTCTACAAGGCGCGCAGCAGCGGCTGAAGCAGGACGGCAGTGCCTAGAGACCACGCCCCCCCAGCCCAGCTGACCACGCCCCCCCAGCTCAACTGACCATGCCCACACGACCCCCCCCCCCCCAACCAGCACTGAAGAGTCAAGAGCACCGTTCTGTTTGCTTTCACTAAAGAATTATGGTAGTTGCATGATTTTGGTTAGTTCTTTTTCTAAAAATTAATTAAAAAAATCTAATAAAAATACAACAACAACAACAACAACAACAACAACAACGACGACCTTCCAAAAACGACGTTTCCAAAAGGGTGACTATATATTACAAGCCTTAGTGTGGTGTGTGGCGTTTGGGGGGGAGACCACTTTCCCGTGACCACTGTGATATTCTGATCTCAACTGCACTCACAGCCTTGATGACTGAGGTCAACGTTGCAACGATTGACCGTTTACAGAATGTTTTTATTTTATTTGATTATTATTATTTTTTATTATTAGTAGTAGTGATTGAATTTTGCTTGTGGTTTTGTGACGCATTGGCAACATTAAAGAGGCAGATCCATGCTATGATATTATATTATTATTATTATTTTATTTGAATTTTGTTATATTCTATTCATTTATGTATCATTTGCTTTGAACAATCAAACTGAATTTAAGGGATCGCTGGGAAACTATTTAAAGACGCTCTATGGAGATCTCATTATCAAACGGCGCCAAGCGTTGAGAAATTTGTATTGCTAAAATATTTAGTATTTACACTTGTTTACTCCCCTCTCTGAAGTGCTGACGTACCGATGCATGTTTTGGTTTTTGGAAAAGCATGTGCGATTGTTATTTGATGAAGGCATTATTCTGTTAAAACTGCATGGCTTCCAGATTCTCCACTGTGTCAATTTACTCAGTTGACTCTTTTATGTTTTTATTTTTTGTAATTTTCTTATTTCTTTTCGTCTCATCGACTGCCAACATTTACCGAGCTTCACCTGCCAACAATGATGACTGATCCTCAGGTTTCTGTCTGTGATCCAGCTCTGAGAAACCATCCTGTACATCCACTGGCTTTTCTCCTCTTTTCTTTTCTCCTGTATTTGCGAACAAACAATCACACCTGTCGACTATACAACAATAAATTGTTGTTGGTAAAACTAACGGCACGACTTCACAGGGGATTTTTATTTTGAAGACATTTTGTGTCTGAAATTCAGGTCCTCTTTGGAACGAGCAATGTCAATGTCAGGAAATTAATACATCAGGTAAATTGCAGCCAAATAAATAATAAACCAGTTATTGTAGTAATCATTCACTCTCTGGCTCTCTCTCTTGACTGTTCTTCAATGCATGTTGTTGTTGACCATCGCACTGCGGTGGTCTCTGTGTGCCCTATACCCAGGGCCGGGTTAACGACCGGGCCGTTTGGGCCGCGGCCCGTGGGCCTCTAGTAACGAGGGGCCTCAATTTTTATTTTTTTTTTAACTTTTTTTTTTATTTTTTTTTATTATTATTTTGGAGATCGATGTCATAATGTGACACTGAAATTAAAAAATATTTCATCAACTAAAATATTTAGTCAACAAAATATTTCATCAACTAAAATATACAGTACGTCACACCCCGCGCCTCTCCTGCCGTCTGCAAGTGGCTAATCTTGAGTTTCCGACCCCCAGTAAGCTAACCATGGATAAATCCAAAAAAAGGAAAGTCTGAGGAAAATAGAGGGTTTAATTCAGCGTGGACAGATTATTTGCTTTCACGACTAACAATGAAGGCTTACCTGTAGCCTATGCTGATATTGGTGCGAAATGTGCAAACAACGATTACTGTCATTTTGATTACTGTAGTTTGCCTGGTATGTAGCCTTGTTAGTGCTGCCCCACCAATGTTTTACATATAAACGCCACTGTGCGTGTGCGTGCATGTGTATGTGTGTGTGTGGGGCCTCCACAAGAGTCTGGCCAGAGGCCTCTGAATTCTTAATCTGCCTTGCCTATACCCCACGGAGGATTGATCGATTGATGATTGATTGATTGAAAAGTGTATTAACAGATTGCAGATGGGTACAGTACAGTACAGCTCAATACATACAATTGTTAAGGGGATGCAGACCATGGACTTTCGTCTTGTTACATCAGGGTCCCCATTTTCAATTCATCATAACATATATGACACACACGACATACAGATAGACACTACTGCTACATCTATACATTTATGACATATCAGATTTGCAAATACAGTACTGTTTGTGATACAAAAAGTGTCCAGAAAAGAGTGTATATACATTTGTTGTAGAAACTGTACATTGGGGGAGGTTGGGTAGGTGATGGGGGGGGGTTGGGGTGGGTGGAGGGGGACTGTACATTGGAGGTGGGGGAAAGGGGGGGTTGAGTAGGGGGTGGGTGGGGGACACTGTACACTGTACATTGGAATACTGACAAAGCCATACTGGTAATTTACTGTACACTGGGTTAAGATACACAATAGAAACGCAGATAAGTAGAAAAGTAAGAGAGAACTGGCGAGAAGGAGAAATGCAGAGATCTAGAAGGAAACCACCCCTCCCTCCCTCCCCTTGCACTCGGTACGCTGCCGCCCTGCCAACAATAACCATCTTGACTCTCAACTGTCTGTTTGGCTGCATTGCAGGCACCGTCAGTTCCCAGTGTTCACCACTGGGGGGCAGCACATCAAGACTGGCTGACATTGATTGACAGGTGAGCGACAGCACGCGTGCCGGTGTGTGGACTGACTCCGACGTCACGTCACTGCGGCATCCTATGCAGCTACGCTCCTTTATTTCCACCAATAGGATTCTGTTGCGACTAGAGGTGCAGGTTAGAGGCACAGATACAGGATTCCTGGTGACCAAGTGGTTTAGTTCTGAGTACTCGGCTGATACAGAGTACTCAGTCAGTGGCTCGGGAGGTAGAGCGGTCGTCTGGTAATCGGAAGTTCCCTGTTCGATTCCCGCTCCTGCCGGGCAGCGTGTGTCGAAGTGTCCTCGAGCGAGACACGTAACCCCTAATTGCTCCCGATGAGCAGACCTCGCGTAGTAGCTCAGCTGTTATATAAAATGCACCGTTTACTTTGATAATGAGTTTGCTTGATTTTGACCAGTTACTGTTGAAAGCTGGGAACAGGTTTTTTATACACAGACGGTTACATTAGAAACTTTTAATATAATCCCAGCCTCCGTTATAGTACCGATATATAACTGAAAGATAAAACATTAAGATTATCATCAGATACCATTCTGCTACTCAGACTCACCCCCCCCCCCCCCCCCCCCCACCCCCCCCCCCTCCTGTGGGCTGAGAGCGCAGGTCTGCTGGATGTGGTGATGTCCATAGACATTATATAACTAGATGGTGCAATAAGGTGGAGTCTCCAGCGTTAGTTCACCGGCGGCCATCTTGCCACAGCAGCACGTCCACTCATAACATGAATGTCCTCTGGTGCGTGTTACTATTGAAATAACCATAGCTTGCAAAACGTTCAACCTATTTACAAACGGTTTGGTTTATTACAATACAAACGTTAACTAACGTGGCTAATATGATTCGGGATGCTTGGACATGTTGAAATATTTTCATATGAAAGTATATGCAGTATGATAACTATTATACCTCTCTGACGACTACACACCATGACACCACATTAATCATACTATTAATTATTGTTAACACAGTAGTCAGGATGTCCAGTGTACTGGAGCGCACCGTCTGCGGATGGCCACCAGAGGGTAGGAGACCAATGTTAGGCAGAGAGCCAATGTTGGATGGAGGGCATTGCCACTGTCAGGTGGAGGGTACTGCCCAATGTTACCATCCTGCCCAGTCCAGCCAGGACTGGGCCTAGGATCATGACACATGTCTGTGTCTGTGTCTCTCTCTCTCTCTCTCTCTCTCTCTCTCTCTCTCTCTCTCTCTCTCTCTCTCTCTCTCTCTCTCTCTCTCTCTCTCTCTCTCTCTCTCTCTATTCAATTCAATTCAATTCAATTCAATTCAATTCAATTCAATTCAATTCAATTCAATTCAAAAAGCTTTATTGGCATGAAATTTCACAAATGTTGCCAAAGCACAATTATGACATAAACAGCAAACAAACATTATTACAATACAACAACAATATCATCCCGGATCAATTACAAAATCCTGATGCTCACCCATAACTGCATAAACGGACACGCACCCCCTCTACTTCACCAGGACATGTTCTATTTTTATCTTATTTTTATACTGTATATATATTTTTTTTTTACTAATAATTATTTTATTTTTTAATTATGTTTTAACCTGTAGCACTTTGGGATCCCAGCGAACAAAAAGTGCAATACAAATTCAATTTATTATTATTATTATTATTATTATTATTATTATTATTATTATGATTATTATTATTATTATTATTATTATTATTATTATTATTATTATTATTATTATTATTATAAGGATAGAGAGAGGGATATAGAGAGATGGAGAAATAGAGGGA